>NW_026112228.1:157500-180000 GCF_024679095.1 Eriocheir sinensis
AAATCCACGGCTAACTGCCTAACTGTATTCATCAAATATATTAAAACCTAAAACATCATAAGTATAAAAAGTGAAATTTGACTGATTTACTTTCATGTGAGATCCTCTGTATAATGCATATATGTTTACTTCACTGAACAAATATTATTCAAAGAACGTACCTCGTGCAGCGTGGGAGGGGCGCCCAGTGCAGGCCGTGGAGTGCTCTGTAGTGAAGAGATAACGGCTCAGTCACTGGAAACACTACTGATGCAATAAAAGGAACAGTGATAAAAACAGCACACACACATTCACTCACGGAAACAACACAACCGCACACTTTCACTCACACACACACACACACACACACACACACACACACACACACACACACTCGCGCGCAAACAAGGATACACAAAAAAATCCTTATTGTATAAAACTTGCAGCTATTAGTTTTGCTCACTTCAGAAATTAGAGCTCAAATATACGGAACATTTTAGAACTGTGCATTGTTATAGAATTACGTATTTCGCAGAATCGTCCCACATGAAATTATTGTCTGTGAATATGTTTTCTAAAATGCCATAAAAATTTGCATCCCACACACAAAGAGAGAGAGAGAGAGAGAGAGAGAGAGAGAGAGAGAGAGAGAGAGAGAGAGAGAGAGAGAGAGAGAGAGAGAGAGAGAGAGAGAGAGAGAGAGAGAGAGAGAGAGAGAGAGAGAGAGAGAGAGAGAGAGAGAGAGAGAGAGAATATAAGAAAGACTGACGACGGTGCAGGGAATAGCGGTAAGAAAGAAGGTTACCAGATGTGTGTTGCTTCTGTTCATTCTCTACCTTTTCCTAATCACTACTTGTAATGTCATCTGCCTATAAACTCTTACTGGAACACGGGCTTCAGCCTTTCCTTACTGGTGACCCAACAAAAAATATATCGGAGGCTTCCTGGTTTACTGTATATTACCTCAAGTTTAATGCTTTTTCTTAAATTTTCATTCGTTTTTTTTCAGCTTTCCTTTATATGTTTGATTTATATGTTGGTCTCTTTGTCTGTCTGTCCTGCTTTTCTGTCTATCTGTTTGTCTGTCTGTGTCTCTGTCTGTGTCTCTGTCTGTCTGTCTGTGTCCGTCTATCTGCCTGTCTGTCTGTCTGTTTGCATCTCTGTTTATCTGTTTCTCACTCTCACACGCAAATAATCTGTATAGTTATCTGGAATTCTTCATTTTCAGATCCCTTCCACTCAAGACTTTCATTTATGCCACCCGCGAACCCCTCCGAGTTTTTCCTATCTCCGTTATATCGCAGTTTCCCTCTCCTTCTCCTCTTCATTCTCTCTCCCCGTCCCCTCCCCTCCACCCTTCACTCACTCACTCCTGCCCAGGTAAATTAACTTGGTAATTAGTAGACCGGCAGCCACTAATTTCCTCGTCCCAAATTTTTGTGTCCACTGATGTTTTTATTGTTTCACTGTTCTTCCTGGCTGATAGGGACGAGGCTGTGTTGCTGTCGTGTGTTGAGAGAGAGAGAGAGAGAGAGAGAGAGAGAGAGAGAGAGAGAGAGAGAGAGAGAGAGAGAGAGAGAGAGAGAGAGAGAGAGAGAGAGAGAGAGAGAGAGAGAGAGAGAGAGAGAGAGAGAGAGAGAGAGAGAGAGAGAGAGAGAGAGAGAGAGAGAGAGAGAGAGAGAAGAGTGTGTGTGTGTGTGTGTGTGTGTGTGTGTGTGTGTGTGTGTGTGTGTGTGTGTGTGTGTGTGTGTGTGTTTATGAATAAATGTGTGTTTATGTCTGTGTACACAGATTTCTGCTTTAGCTTGTCTCTCTCTCTCTCTCTCTCTCTCTCTCTCTCTCTCTCTCTCACACACACACACACACACGCACACACACACAACAAGCATAATCCATTTAGCTAATAGGTTACCAACACACAGTTCCATTATTGACATATGTGGGTGTCACGTCCAGACTTACACAGTGTCGTCCCTCGCCCACCCACACCCCAACCTCCTCCTGCCTGCTTCCCTTCACCGCCATCACCACCATCAACACTCAACATCACCACTCGTCCCTCGCCCAAAGTGCCACAGCCTAAACTCTCCTCCCCTGCATCCTCCATCACCACGACAAACAAAAACATACATATCTGCCGTTATCCCCTGAATGAATGGTATTTTTTTCACTCGTATATTGCATTTTTTTGTCATTCGGTTTACATTCCTTGGAAACGGTTTGAAATGCATTTTTTTCCGGTCAACAAACAAACATATGCACACAAACATACAGACAAACAAACAAACAAATCACACGTTTATAATTCCTTCAGAACTCGTTTCAGGTTTGGAGAAGTTAATGTGCGTTTGAATCATGACTGAGACCTTGGCGTGTGTGTGTGTGTGTGTGTGTGAGAGAGAGAGAGAGAGAGAGAGAGAGAGAGAGAGAGAGAGAGAGAGAGAGAGAGAGAGAGAGAGAGAGAGAGAGAGAGAGAGAGAGAGAGAGAGAGAGAGAGAGAGAGAGAGAGAGAGAGAGAGAGAGAGAGAGAGAGAGAGAATCTAGCTCTACCTATAAAAAGCTAAATCCTTTTTATATTCTTCCTTCCTGCCTCATCTCTACTATAGCATTTTCTTGTTTCTAAGCCCAAGTCTCCCCGTCACAGGATTCTTCATTATTTCATCCTCTCCTCTTCCCAGACAAGCCTCGGTACATACTCTTAGTCTGACTGCACCAGGAAGTTGCCCCGGGTTGACTTGTCTCTGTGAAAGGAGATGAAGACACACGAAAGCTTTTGATCTGTCAGCCGCAAGATGAGGCGACGCAGACGTTGCTTTGTTTAAGTATTCCATTTCTGCCCGGGACGAGGAAAACGAGAGCGAGGTGCCGAGTTCTAAGCGTGTGATAGAGGTAAACAAGAGGGACTGGGAGGTAGTGGTTGATAGCAAATGAAGGCGAGCTTTAAGTGTTTTTGCGATGTAAAGGAGGGAATATCGACGGGTTGTGAGGATGTTTATTGAATGCAGAAGTTGACAAAAGGGAAACGAATGCAAGATCTTAATTTCACTTGGTGTTTACAGAAGGGAATGTTGACGGATTGTGCTATGAGCTGAAAATCTAAAATCGGGAAAAGTTTGAATGCGAGTGAGCCTACGGTGAAGGAGGCTTTTAAGAATTAATGGTACAAATTATGGGCATTCAAAGTCCTAGAGACAAAAATAAGTGTAGGTTTATATTAAGTGCAATTAGTCTATATACTATTAATTTAAAGGTTCTTTCCAGCTATTGGAATATTCGTAGATTGATAATGGGGTAGTGAGAGTTTTTAAAGAAATTATATTCTTCGTAAGGTTACTTTGTTTATTACGCGATTGGTAAAATAAAGATGGTGACACATAGAATATTTAACAGTCTGCCTTTTGAAATTGGAGACCATCCATTCGACTTTATATAATGAAAAATGTTACACACAGATTAAACAAGGGCTTCCTGCGGCGATAAAGTTTGTAAACTTATTTGATGGAAGACATTTAAACAGACCGCCAAGAAGACACCTACACTTGCATACGCTAAGCCAGAGAAATATCCACACACAAAAAATAAAACGCTTACAATACACTCACTTTCAACACACACACACACACACACACACACACACACACACACACAATATGATCAAATTAAATTAACATGACCATCCGGGTCTAATTTTATGCCGCAACTGACAAGATTAATTTTTAGAAATGAATAAAAAAAGACGTTCCAAATTTTAATTATAGTAGGGCACAATATTAAAAAAAGGATTTTTTTTTTGCCGAACGCCATACAAATAAAAATGTTTATGTGAGTTTTCCTGTGATGCTAAAATGTTTATTGTTCCATCGTCAAAATGGAAGAATTTCAGTTCATAACAGAATATAAGAAAAACAGCGTTCTGGTCCACCTGTCCAATAATGAAAATATCTGTTTCACTATTCATTGCCGCAGGTTCGTGATTTGTATGTTCATCCTTCAAACCTACTTCACTATGCTGCAAAATCCATTCATTATAATTATTGATAATTACAAAACCCCAATGTTATAGATTCATTCTGGAACTTTTCATGGAGGAGACAGCGTTAACATGACGCATATAAAAAAAATCCTCGGCGCCGCTGCTTCACGCGGGAGTACGTGCGAAAGGGAACAGCAACAGAACTCAGCGAGGAAAACACAGCCATAATTAACTCGCCCTGGCGGCAGACAAAACAGTCACACCTTCACGCGGAGAGTAAATAAACAGTAACATCGCACAATCCTCGCACTCTCGACTCTGTGTGTGTGTGGAGGGGAGGGGTAGGGCGAGCAGGAAGGAAGGGCAAGTAAGAGCTCTATAATTTATCTTCCGCCAAAACATAGTAAACATTGCGTGTTGCGCCGCCTGTCCCATAACATCGCTAGACCTACGTAATAAGAGGATGTGGAGGCGGAGGGAGGGAAGAACAGTGAGACAATTCCTTTCCCTCTCCTTTCTCTTGATATGTCTCCGCCTAAACATGATAAACCTTTCAGTGTCGTGGCGTCTGTGCTAGAACGTCCCTGGCAGCATCCATAAAGCAGAGAGATGAAAAGTGGAAAGGATGGGTCGCGAGGTGGTGCTCTTTCCCCTTCCTTCTCCTCCCGGCCCTTCCCCTTCCCGTGTCAGGAGACGAGTTTATTAGCTGCTAAACGACCCCGAGGAGGTTCTCTCACCCACTCCAGCATGCCTCGTCCCCTTGGCGAGTCGGTGAGCTGCGCTAAGGAAGATTCAGCGTCTCCAGTGAACAGTAAATGGGAAGGAGAAGGAAAAACGACGGACAGCAGAAATGAATCACGATGGGGAGGAGGAGCGGAGGAAATGTAACGAGGAAGATGCAGAGACTAAGGAAAAATAAAATCAGACAGAATATGAGAATAGAGATAAAATGGATCCATGAAGAAACTGGAAGAAAAGAGTTACTAAGTTAGGAAAGTTAAGACGGCCAGAAAAAAAATCGAGCAGCAATGAGCAATAAGGGACGCAGGCGTGGACGGGAGGCAAGGCGAAGAAGGTGGAGTGGAGCGCCTAGTCCTGGGAACTCTCGCACCTGTTTCAACATTGTTTAAAATTCTCACACAACTTTCTTACCTGAATCACCTTTGCTGAGAGTCAAGGCGAAAGGGGCTTATGTGTCTTTGTGTGTGTGTGCGTAGTTACGTGTGTGTGTGTGTGTGTGTGTGAGCCAACCGACACATTATACCAAAAAGGAATATAATATTTCTTCAGGTATAAAATGATATGAAATAAATATAATATTCACTGATAATTGTTGATCATTTGCACAATTTTGCTGACTTTGCATATCACTTTTGCGAAGAAACACACACACACACACACACACACACACACACACACACACACACACACACACACACACACACACACACACACACACATTCGCAAACAACATTTTTCTTTCAATTCATACCTAAAAGTTTCAAATATAAAAAAAAAGATCCCCATACATACTAATCCACACAAACGTCTTCACGTGAAATATATAGATCCATAATTTTTCTTCCCTACTGTAAACATTCTTCCTCCTTTACCCTCACAACTTACGTTCTTTATTGGTCTTGAACAGTACAACAGCTTGGGGGCAAAGTTATGCGGTAAACTTCCTTAACCGACCCTTGGTATGCGGGCGCTGTTTATTTCTATGTAAAACTATGGAAATCCACCCTCGTTATTTCTCTTTTTTTCCCTCCACCACGCGCTTTGCTGTGCCTCTCCTCCTCTTACTCCTTCTTTCTCCTCCTACCTCCTTGTGTTAAACCTTCTTCTTCTTCTTTTTTCTTTCTTCTTTTTCTTCTTCTTCTTCTTCTTCTTCTTCATCTTCTTCTTCTTCCTCCTCCTCCTCTTTCCTTTGGGTAGTTCTTTCCTCTTTCCTACATAATTTCCATGCAGTTTTTCCATGCTGCATGGTTCTTTTTCCTTTCCTGCTAGCTTTGGCTGGAGGGATGGAGGGGTGGGGAGGAGCCTTCGCCTTTGCTGTCCTTCATCTTACACCTTTGATTAGATAGTTAGTGTAGCTTGTCACAAACAGCCTCGTAAGGACCAGCAGGTCTGCTGTTGTTTGTTCTTCCTTTGTGTTTCTTTGTGTTCATCCTCCTCCTCCTCCTTCCATTTCTTCATTTCTACTCCTGCTCCCTCCTCTCTTCTTGCTCCTCTGCTCCTCTGCATATTTAGACCAACAAAGACGTCTTCTACGCCACTCGGAAAGTCGGGCTAAAAACGGGGAACAGTTTTATTTTCAGTGTCTGTATACTCTTGTGTAAAAAAAATATTAACTCAAGTTGGGAAAATCGAGGCAAAAGTTCTCTACTTTTTTTACTTGTGACTCTTACGACGACGCTAACTTTGATGCTTCAGGGAGGAGGAGGAGGAGGAGGAGGAGGAGGAGGAGGAGGAGGAGGAGGAGGAGGAGGAGGAGGAGGAGGAAGAGAAGGACGCAGTGTTGTTCCTGGTGGTAGTGGAGGAGGGAAGATGGAGGAGGTGAAGAGGAATAGAAGAGGAGATGGCGACAGTGGTGATGTTAGAAAGGGGGGGTAAAAGGGGGAAAGGAGGAGTAGGAAGAAGAGGAAAAGGAGGAGATAAGAAACAGGAAAAGAAGCAATAAGAGAAGGTGGTGAAGGAGAAAAAAGAAACAGAGAAACACCGAAAAGAATGTTCTTAATCAGTGATACCAAAGCTGCGTACAATGAATGCAGGAAGACCCAATAATGAAAATTCCAATATTGCCAGAGAGCGCGCACGCACACACACACACACACACACACACACACACACACACACACACACACACACACACACACACTATCGGCCCCGGGAAACACGCTCAAAGCTTCTTAATCAAACACCGACTCCAACACCGCCACAGTTTACCCGCCTGTGTTTGTGATCACGAGTTTAATACCTTGGTTATATATGTCCTCCCCCAAAACCCTCAAAGTTCACGGGTACACGCAAGCTGCCGGGGCCGGGAGTAAGAGGGTGGAGGGTGGTCGGAACACAAACACCCCGTCAAGGGTCACCGTATCAGCGGAAACAAAATAAAGTATAAATCAGAAGGTAAATAAATGATGTGTATTTGTAGCCAAGATAGAAAGAAGGTGGGAAAAGGTAGACAGGTGAGTACTGGTACCGGTGTAGGTAGTAAGAAGTATCACTGTTATAGGGAGAGGAAAGCAGAGTTAGGCAGTGACGGATGACAAGGTGGTTAGGCAAATGGAAGGGGAAAGAGATGCAATGCCAGCTGACAGTGTGGAAGGGTGAATGGAAAATGACCGTGTGTGAGTGTATGAGTGAGACATGAACTGGGCTGATAGAGAGAAAGGAGCAAGTTGATGGGTCAGGGAAGTGAAAATTAAAAGTACAAGAAACAAAACAGTGAATTAGCAGCCTTGGCCCTCAACCTTGTAGCTCACTGTGTGTCGCTGTACTACCGGAAGGGAGAGAAAGAAAGGAAGGAAGGAAGGGGAGGAAGTAAATTAGAGACAGGAGGAAAGGGAAGAGAGAGATAGATAGATAGATAGAGAGAGAGAGAGAGAGAGAGAGAGAGAGAGAGAGAGAGAGAGAGAGAGAGAGAGAGAGAGAGAGAGAGAGAGAGAGAGAGAGAGAGAGAGAGAGAGAGAGAGAGAGAGAGAGAGAGAGAGAGAGAGAGAGAGAGAGAGAGAATATGCAAAGAATGACAAAGGGCAACAAAATGGGATACAACACATTACAGGAGCGAAAAAGTTAACAAAGGACGAAAATTAATCCAGAAGACACTGCTTACCATGAGAAGGAAACGATTAAAGACAATGAAGACGAGAAGGAAATCAGAAAAGAACGCGAGAAGAGAACAGAAATCTATTAAAGAACAAAGGCAAGGGAAGAACAATAGTCACGGGGGGGGGGAGAGAGAGAGAGAGAGAGAGAGAGAGAGAGAGAGAGAGAGAGAGAGAGAGAGAGAGAGAGAGAGAGAGAGAGAGAGAGAGAGAGAGAGAGAGAGAGAGAGAGAGAGAGAGAGAGAGAGAGAGAGAGAGAGAGAGAGAAATAAAGCTGGGGTCTGTATCTGTGGTAGCTACGCAGGGAGGGTAGAAGGAGGGCAGGAGGCCAGGAAGGCAGGAAGGTGGGCAAGCTGCGATAGAAAACGGAGGCGGAAAAAAAGGCAAAGGAAAAGGGGTGAGGGCGGTAAACAATGTACAAGTCTATGTTTGCCTTAGTGAACGTGTTTGCGTTGGGAAACAAGGGAAAAAGTCCGAGAGCTGTATTTGCATTCCTCACTCCGAAAGTTGTGAATTTCGGCAAATGTTTGTAGACTGAAAAAGTGAAATAACAGTGCGAGGAAACCAACCCAGGATCAACTGAGAGAGAGAGAGAGAGAGAGAGAGAGAGAGAGAGAGAGAGAGAGAGAGAGAGAGAGAGAGAGAGAGAGAGAGAGAGAGAGAGAGAGAGAGAGAGAGAGAGAGAGAGAGAGAGAGAGAGAGAGAGAGAGAGAGAGAGAGAGAGAGAGAGAGAGAGAGAGAGAGAGAGAGAGAGAGAGAGAGAGAGAGAGAGAGAGAGAGAGAGAGAGAGAGAGAGAGAGAGAGAGAGAGAGAGAGAGAGAGAGAGAGAGAGAGAGAGAGAGAGAGAGAGAGAGAGAGAGAGAGAGAGAGAGAGAGAGAGAGAGAATTTTACCCTTACGTCGCCCCCACTTCCACACAGACCAACTCCGACTCGTCCTAAAATTCTAATTAACTTTGGTACCGAAAGTGAGTGCGTGCATTGTTCGCACATATTGTAGCGACTTGCTCTCCTTACATTATCGTCATTTCTCCTCTTCCTTTGTCTGCTTACATTATTATTATTATTATTATTATTATTATTATTATTATTATTATTATTATTATTATTATTATTATTATTATTATTATTATTATTATGATTATTATTATGATTGTCATTATTATTATTATTATTATTATTATTATTATTATTATTATTATTATTATTATTATTATTATTATTATTACTGTTATATCACTATTATTTCCATTAGTATTACCAGTAGTAGTAGCAGTAGTAGCAGTAGTAGTAGTAGTAGTAGTAGTCTAGACGCAATTGATGATAAGGTGTTATGTACAGATTTAGTGCTAAGTAGTATCAGTGATATGGTTGGATGCCACAGTCATTAGCGAACAGAGTTGGGGCTAATGACCTTCAAGCTATGGAGACCTCCATGATTATGTGTCGGGAAAATAAACATGAGTGGAGGTAGTAGTAGTAGTAGTAGTAGTAGTAGTAGTAGTAGTAATAGTAGTAGTAGTAGTAGTAGTAGTAGTAGTAGTAGTAGTAGTAGTAGCAGAAGTTGCCACATTGTACCAGCTTGAAATGGAATAGGGAGCGACTAGGAGATATCCATTATCTAATTAGGAACTAATTAGAACTTTATATGAAGTGTTCGTGCGGAGAGAGAGAGAGAGAGAGAGAGAGAGAGAGAGAGAGAGAGAGAGAGAGAGAGAGAGAGAGAGAGAGAGAGAGAGAGAGAGAGAGAGAGAGAGAGAGAGAGAGAGAGAGAGAGAGAGAGAGAGAGAGAAACCATATACACATTACCATCATATAGTTCCGAGTGTCCAATCACGTCGCGCAAGGAAGTTTGTACCTGTAGGAACCTGTGATGACTTTGGTTGACGACTTGTATTGACGATAACATATGTAATGCTGAAAATAGCGGTAATAATGAGAATGAGAATAAGTATAACAAGGAATGCCTAAAGGAATATAATAATGATAACCGAATAACATAACCAACGAAAACAAAAGACTGACGCAATAATCTCATCCCTCTCTCCATCCCGCAGAGGCAATGAATGGAGAGATTACCTCCCTCCCTTTATTCTTCAGCTTCACTCTCTTCATGTCCCTCCAATCCTTCTTCCACCTCTTTTCTTTCTTCAATTCCTCGTTTCGTCTTATCCTCCTTCCTAGTATTATCCCTCTTTCCTCCTTCTCTTCCTACGTCCTCCCGATTCGTTCTCTCTCAGCTAATTCTTCTTCATTCGTTTCGTCCTTCGTTTCCTCTCTCTACCTGTGCCTTCATCTTTTCCCATCCCTTTCTCTTTTCCATCTGCTTTGATCTTTCTTCCGTTCCTCTCTTCCTCTGTTTTCCTGTTTCCCTCTCCCTCTGTCTTATTTCTTCTTTCGTTTCCTCTCACTACCCGTGTATTCCTCTTTCCACATATTTTCCTGTGCGTTCCTCTGTTCCTTTCCTTCCTTCTTTCCATCTGCCCTCATTCCACCTTTGTGTCCTTCCTTTCTCCCGCCATGCTCCTCCCTCCCTCCATCCTTTCCTCCGTTCTTCCTCTCCTCCAGAACTCATCTCCGCGCCCAGTCTTTCTCTTTCCGCTTTTGCCTCACCCCCTCCCGTCCCTGCCCCGACCTTATCCCGCCCACCGATGCATCCACCCCGTCCAACCAGGAGATTAACCAACACATCGCCGTGGTATACCATTAAGGAAGACCCGCAACCATTTTCTTTTGCACCCATTACCACCATTAACATTGTCACCACCACCATCACCATTAATATCCTTCCTCACCATCGTTACCATTGCCACCGCTGCTAATGTGACTGTTACAACGCCCGTCACGACCACATCCATCAATGTCACTGCCAGCAAGACCATCACATCCACGAACGCAAAGACACCCTCCATTAGCGCGTTTATTGGGGCATGTAATCAATAGGTGTCTCGGATTTAGGCGAAGAGGCAGGAGTAAAGGAGCAAACACACACACACACACACACACACACACACACACACACACACACACACACACACACACACACACACACACACACACACACCTATCTACAAAAAATATATATACATTACAAACTTATCTTCACCGACCAAAAGCAATAAAATCAGACAGGGAAAAATCTTAGATACACTGCACCAAACGTGACCTGCCCCCCCCCCCCCCCATCCCCCCACCCCACCCCCAATATCCTCCCCTTCCACACACACGCGACTGTCAAGTAATTCTGAAGCTGGCGAGAAATTGGGAATGGAAAAAGTCAGTGAGTAAGGCCGCCGGGTGGAGGTCAGAGAGGGCTACAGAAGCTCTAAATATGAACAGGCGGGGGTGGGCTGGCCTGGCACGTCTGCTGAATTCTATAGAAGCCAAAGAAATGACCAGCATGAATATCCCGTTGAATGAAGGGAAGGGGAGAAAAGGGAAAGGTATGGGAGGCGGAAGGACGAGCAAGAAAGTGAAGGAAAGTGAAGGGAAGTGAGGGGAAAGGAGAGGCAGAGAGGGAAAGCGAATGTAGGGAAGGAAAGGGAAAGGTATGGGGGGCGGAAGGACGAGCAAGGAAGTGCAAGGAAAGTGAAGGGAAGTGGGAGAGACAGAGAGGGAAAGGGAATGTAGGGAAGGAAAGGGAAAGGGATATACAAGAATGAAATCGAAAAAAAATAATGAAAACTGTCTGCATAAAGGGCCGGAGCGATGCAAAGAAAACAAAAGAAAGTAATGAGAAGTGAGAGGAAGGAAGGAAAAGAGAAAATACAAGGAAAAATATATTAAGATAGAGAAATAAAGGAAAAGGAAGGGAAGATAATGCATGAAAGGGAAATGACGTAAGTGAAAGAGAAAGGAACCGGAGAGAGAGAGAGAGAGAGAGAGAGAGAGAGAGAGAGAGAGAGAGAGAGAGAGAGAGAGAGAGAGAGAGAGAGAGAGAGAGAGAGAGAGAGAGAGAGAGAGAGAGAGAGAGAGAGAGAGAGAGAGAGAGAGAGAGAGAGAGAGAGAGAGAGAGAGAGAGAGAGAGAGAGAGACACACACACACACACACACACACACACAACTGAATTATAGCTCATGTCACGAATGTCAAGAAAATATTAGGTCACTTCATATAAGGTGAGGTGAGGTGAGGGTTATTGTTGTCATGTTTGCTAGGCTGTGTCAAGCTAGATCAGGTCGGGATGGGTTAAATTCGATTAGGTTAAGTCATTGGTTAGGTTAAAGTTTGGTCATATTGGGTAAGATAGCTTTGATTGCTTTCACTTAACTTTGATTAGGATAAGTTAGTCAGGTTAGGTCATGTTAGGTCAGGCATTTCTAGTAGCGTCACTGAGGAGGGAGAATGTGAGTTAGGCAGGGGGAAGAAAAAAGAAAGATTAAGAGGGAGAGGGAGGGGTAGAGGGAACAGAAGAGAGAGAGGAAGCAGGAAAGGAAGAGGGAAAGGGACAGAGGAAGGACGAGCAGAGGGAGTGTGTCAGAACAGGAAAAGAGTCTAGAATAATGTCGCGGAGAGGGAGAAACGTAAGAGAGAGGGGAGAAAAGAGAGAGGGGAGAGAGGAAATGTGTTAGTTGAGGAAAGATCTGAGAAGGGAGTGATGCTTCTGAGGAGGAAAGGAGACAGAGAGAGGGAGAGAAGTAACGCCGCGGGAGAGGGATTAGAAGAGAAAGAGAGAGATGGAGGAGAAGAGAATGACGTCAAGGAAAGAAGAAAAAGTAGAATAAATGAGAGAGAGAGAGAGAGAGAGAGAGAGAGAGAGAGAGAGAGAGAGAGAGAGAGAGAGAGAGAGAGAGAGAGAGAGAGAGAGAGAGAGAGAGAGAGAGAGAGAGAGAGAGAGAGAGAGAGAGAGAGAGAGAGAGAGAGAGAGAGAGAGAGAGAGAGAAGGGAGGGTGGGAGAACAGGGAGAGTGGAGATGTGTCAGTGAAAGCCAGATCAGGTAGAAGGGTGCGTGTAGGTGGGTAGGGAAGGGTGTGAGTAGGTGGGTAGGGAAGGGTGTGAGTAGGTGGGTAGGTGAGGGTGTGTTGGGAAGTAAGGGAGGTGTGTGGGGAGGGGGTGTGTGTAGATGGGTAAGAAGGGTGTGGGTAGGAGGGGTAGGGGAGGATGTGTGTGTAGGGGGGTAAGGAGGGGTGAGTGTAGGGGGTAGGGGAGGGGGTATGGGAGGTGCGTAGGGGGTAGGGGAAGGTAACAAAGACCACCTGCGGACATTTACATGGTGGGCGACGCTTCAGCAAATTTATGTCCAGATTTACATATAAATCGACCCTTTCCACGAGCATCTCTTCCATCCTTACCGTACCTTCACCTCCTCCTCCTCTTCCTCCTCCCCTTCTTCCTCCTCCTCCTGGTGTCCCTTCTCTATCCTCCTCTTCCTCCCTTCCCCCCTTACCCCCTTAGTCAAAGTGATCGTCCCCTAATCCTCCTCTTCTTTCTCCTTTTTTTAACTTTTTTATCACCTAGTGTTCTTTTCTCCTCCTCGTCGTCCTCCTCCTCCTCCTTCTTCTATTCCTCCTTCTCCATTTTCTCTTCTCTCTTTGCCTCTTCTCATATTTCTCATTTTTCTCTTCCGCTTCTAGCATTTCTGTTCCCTATTATTCCTTCTCATTCTACCTCCCCTCTTTCTTATTTCCCCTTTGTTATTTTCTTTTTTTTTTATTTATTTCAGTTTCCCTCAACCTTCTCCTGCAGCTCTCCTCTTACTTATCCTTCTCGTCTTTCCCCATCTCTTTTATTTTGTATTATCCCAACTCTATTTTTTTCTACTCCTTCCACAATGTCTCTGCCGCCCTTTTCTCTGAACCCATTCGCTCGGAACGTCCCATTCTACCTAAACTTTTCCCTTTTTCTCTTTCTTTCACGTAGTTCAGATCTCATTTGTACCTGTTAACTTTCTCTCTCTCTCTCTCTCTCTCTCTCTCTCTCTCTCTCACACACACACACACAGTCCTCCCTTCGACATTATCCCTCCTCCTTTGCGTCCCTCACCAGGTGGAAAACGGTGAGAAAAGGACACCTGTTGAGTAGTATTATATTTCTCCTTCCTTCTCCATTACCGCAAAAAATAAAAAAATGGAGGGAATTTTTTTTCTTGCTTCAATATCACTGTTACTATGGGACACTTTAGCGATAATTACTGATGTTTATGAGCAATTATCCTTAGTTTATTATGTAGACAGTGTGTGTTTATCACTTACTGTATGACCATGAGACACTGCCTTACCATGGGAGAGAGAGAGAGAGAGAGAGAGAGAGAGAGAGAGAGAGAGAGAGAGAGAGAGAGAGAGAGAGAGAGAGAGAGAGAGAGAGAGAGAGAGAGAGAGAGAGAGAGAGAGAGAGAGAGAGAGAGAGAGAGAGAGAGAGAGAGAGAGAGAGAGAGAGAGAGAGAGAGAGCTTGGCTTATGGTATCTGGAGCCTCGGGACGATCATGTGTTCTTGTTCATTCATTGTTAATTTGTCCGGGGCCGCCGCAGGTGTATCGGTTCTCGCAGGTAACAGGCGCCACACCCACTACCTTTGTTTGCTCCTCCTGAAGCCTCGCCTCATTCAATTGTCATGGCTTTCACGCCTCGCTGCTTCGTCCCTGAGCTACGCATATACTTCCAGTTCTCAACTTTACTGTTTGAACTTTAGTATTTCGCTCCCTCTCTTCACGCCTATATATGTCACACCTACACCTCTCCACCGTGCATAGGGAGCCTCCCACACTTATATTATCCCTTCCTGTTGTTTACTTATGGATCTTCCTACATAGGTTTTTTCCTTCTATACTTGAATCCCTACTTATCTGGTTACTTATAAATCTTTAACAGTCCCGTTTTTACTATTAACTGTTTTCTTATGGAAGCTTTACATCTCATATCCCTTACAAGGCATGTACAATAAGTTAACATTCCTTGAAGCAATATTTCTTTTCATACTCTTAGTTCCTGCAAACCTCAACTTTTCTCGCGCTACCAACGCATGTGAAGTATTGTAAAGGTATTTTGTCCAATACTTCCCAAGCAATTTTTATTCGCCCGCTCTTTGTTCTCGGGGGGCGGAGGCAGGAGCTCGATAATGTATGCCCGCTAGGGAGGATGCCGCCGCCAGGGTGCTGAGCGATCCTTCGGTAGATTATTGAGGGGCAGCGAGGCCGATAGCGTTTAGGGAGGGTGTTATTGATTCACCTGGCCGAGGCGAAGGGGGGAGGGAGAATATGAAAAGCCTGTTGTCTGGTCTGGGCGGCCGATGATCAGAGGCTACTTGGAGCGCCTTGGAGAGCTCCTGCACACATGCCCTTAATGTTACCCAGGGTGTGGAAAATTATGGGGCAGATAAAACAGAAAGCACAAAATAACTTCAAGGCATACATAAGTCTCAGGATGATACATAAGTTTACTTGAATTAATTTTATATTGATGAAATTGTGTCCCAAATCAATACCTTGTGCACGTAAGACTAGGAAAGAGAATGGCTAATAAATAAACCCCGATTAAAATACCTACGTTACCTAAGTCTCATTGTCACGCGTAAATCCAATTCGTTTTCTGTGTATAACATTCATATTATGCACGAAGAGGAACTGATAAATGAAATTCTTATACTTGAAAGGTTCTAAAACTCGTCTCGAAAGTTCAGCGAAGGGCGAGACAAACTTCATAATGTCCAACAAGATGGGCGGTGGAGTGGCTGGTTCGGGGGTGGACGGGTGGAGAGGCGGGAGGCAGTGAGGAGGAGGTGGTGGGGAACAAAGATGGGGAAGGAGGACGGCAAGAAGGTCATCCTCGGCCACTTACCGTCTCGTCCTGTCCTGAACCCACCCCGCACTCCTGTCCTTCCTCCACTCGCACCAGCCTGCCTCACCCTCACCCTCTACTGTCCCTCCCCTTCCCTTCCCTTCACTTCCCGCCCTGTCTGTCCTTCCAGATATTCGCCCTGTAAGACTGACCCTGTAACGCGGTCAGAGTTTGGCAGCGGGAGGGAGTGGCGTGACAAAATACCGTGAAGTGTTGGAGAGAGCAGACTGAAAGTGGAGAGGAAAGGCGGCAAGGGAGAAGAATGAGGGAGGGAGATGAGAAAGGAGGAGTGGACGGATGGAGGAGAGGAGAGGCAAGGGAGAGGAGATGAAGGAAGGAGGGAGAGATGTGGCTATAGGCAGAGGAAAGGCAAGAGAGAAGAGGAAGGGAGAGAGGAGATGAAGAAGGAGGAATGGATGGAGGGAGGCGAAGAGAGGCAAAGGAGAGGGAACGAAGGAAGGAGAGAAATGGAGGGAGGGCTAAAGGCGGAGAAAAAGCAAGGGAGAAGAGTACGGGAAGGAGGAGATGAGGAAGGAGGAAAGAAAGGAAGAAAGGAAGGCGAGGGAGAAGCAAGAGATAAAAGGAGAAGGAAGGAGGGAGAGAAATGGAAGGAGGTGTAAAGGGAGAGGAGTGCGGGAAGGAGGAGATGAGAAAGGAAGAGATGAGGAAAAGGAATGGAAGGAAGGAAGGAAGGAAGGCGAGGGATAGGCAAGAGAGAAAAGGCGAAGGAAGGAGGGAGAGAAATGGAGGAAGGGCTAAAGGCAGGCGTTCTATAATGGCGGGGACACGACGGTGGCAGTTAAAATTTACATCAACGTCACGAAAATTTCCTTCCTTTAAGCGTGACATCCCTCAGCGGACGGCAGACCATTAGGGGCCCTGGACACCCGCGCCGCCAACCCCCCGACGGGCCATGTGTCACCCATCGGCGGCGGGCAAACGGGTTCATGATTTCTTTTCTCTCAAGTTGATTTATTTTACCTTAGTTTTCGTATATGCGTTCCCATTAGAGGCAGGCAAGGGAGCTGGATGATTTTTTCCTTCTAGCTGATTAACCTTAATTTTCCTAGAGTTACCTTTTCCTTTGCGACTAATTAATTTTACATCCCTATTTCTCAGATGTTGGTTTATACTCTTTGAAATTTCCTCTAGATTTCCTCTACTACAATGTTTAAAATTTCTGCGTCGAGTTACGTAGGATTTCCTCTGTTACTAAATCACATACACACAAGCACCGTAAGACACACACATATTTTTTTTTATTTCGTTCATTTATCTTCTTTCGGACAAACCTTCGCCTTGTTCCCCCACCATTCACCTCCGCCATCTTTACGTGCCCCATCATTTCCCGCTTCCTCGTCTTTTTTTTCATAATTCCTCCCATCCAGCCCGTCTCCTTACCCTTAATGTCTCCATCACCGGCACTTCCTTTAAAACTCATTCATGCATTCCGCTTCCAAAACCACTTTACTCGATATCGCCTCCTCGTCACCTTCCGTCCATCCCTCCTGCCTGCCCTCCTTGGCTTTTTGCATCTTTAAATAACATCGTCTTACCTACTTCATATTTCACCGCACACGTATTAAATTATTTCACTTAACTTATTTATTGATGCCACGTAAGATATGTTTTACGCCAGATTCTTTCAACCTTTTTTTCTTGCGGTCTCTTCTTTTATCCATCTTCTTTTCGTTAAGTTGGGATCATACTTTTTTTGTCATCACTCGCTAGCCACTATCACTCATTCGTCCATTTGCTCCGCGTAGAAAATCGCTTCACTCAACTACATTTTTTTCTCCTCACGCTGCAACCACCTGTTCTATCTTTTTTTTTTTCCCTTCATGCCCTCCCTTTTCCTGCCGTCCCTCTCTCCATCTCTGCTCCTCTTCCTACTTTCCTTCGCTTCTACCCTATTTTTCTGCCTACATCCCTCCCTTCCATCTTTTCCTCTTATCTTCCTTAATGTTATCCTGCTTTTCTAACCAACTATTTTTTTTATCCTATCCCTCCTACTTTCTGTATTGCCACTTCGTCCTGTCCCTCCTTACCTTATAACTTCTTTCATAGTGCTTTCCACCCTCGTCTTTCTTCCCTCTTTCATTTTTCTTACCTTCCAAGCATTTTTTCCTTCCTATTCCTCCTCCTTTCATACTGTCTCACTTAGCCGCTTCCCTCCTTACCTGCTTTCTTTCTTTCATACTGCTCCCAACTCTCATCTTTCTTCCCTCCTTCCCTTTCTGACCTTTAAACCCTTTTTCCTTCTTATCCTTCCCTTCTGTCTTACTGTCTCCATTCGTCCCTTCCCTCCTTGCCTTTTAACTTTTTTCCATATTGATTCCCACCTCATATTCTGGTTTCCTCCCCCCGTCCTCACCCCGCTTTATCACAGTCCTTCCTGCCTTCCTCCTCCCAGCCTTCCCTCGTCCTCTACCCTGTTTTTCCCGCACGTCACTCTCCTTGGGGGCGTGGCTGAGACGCCCCACACTGCCGCAATAACGGAGGACGGCTAATGAGTGGCCATCAGTCTCCCCTCACATGAGTCTTGGCGAAGCTTAGCTGGTGAATATTGAGTTGCCGAGGGGAAGGAGACAGGAGGAGGGGGACAAGGGGAGAGAGAGACCAGGGAGTGGAGGGAGGGGAAGGCGGGTGAGTGACTGGCGTATGGAGACGAAGGGAGAAGGAGGCTAAGAAGGGAAAGGAAAGGAGGTTAAGAGAGAGGGAGAGAGATTGGGAGAGAGAGGTGGGTAAAGGGGGAAGGAGGGTATGAGAGAGGAGGAGGGTAAAGAGGGGGAGCGCAGTAGGTTAGCATAAAGGAAGAAAGGTAAGGGAGGGTGACAGTTTGACGGAGGAGAGGGAGGGAGGCATATGAAGGGAAGGGAAGGAAACGGGGATAGGTTACAGAAGGGGAGGGGGACAGAGGAAGGGAAGGACGCATAAGGGGCAGTGAATAACAATAGACGGAGTAAAGTTAGGAGGAGAAACAAGAGGATAGAAAGAGACATGAGATGGACATACAGAGGTAAGGAGAAATGTACAGAGTAAAGGGTTTAAGAAAGACTGGAGTTATGTAGGAGGGAAACACATGGGAGAAAGGGAATGGGAGGAGAAACAAACAAAGGTAAAAAAGAGTTACATGAAAGGAGAAAAGCAGGAATGGAAAAGTGGAAGCACAGAGGAAAGGAAGTAAGGAGGGAGAAAAGAAGAAACAATATATGTCAGAGAAGGATGAAGACTTGAGAGATATGGGAAACAGGAGAGGAGAGGAGGAAAAAGAAAAATAATGCGATGGAGTGATAGAGATGTAAAGACGAATGCGAAAGAGACAGAAAACAATGAAATGGATCAACAGAGAGGAATAAAAACAGCATTCACAAAGAGCACGATAAAGCACGAGATAAAGAAGGAAAAGAAAGAAGGATAGAGGAAGAGAAAACGGGGCACAAGTAATGACGGAGAATAAGTAAAGGCGGGGAGAGAGAGGGAGAGGGAGAGGGACGGGAAGGAGGAAGACAGATACGATAAAAGGGAAAGAGGAAGGAAATTGAGGATTATACGGTGAGCGAAGGGCAGATTAATGTGCGGGGCGATAAGGAGGGAATGGCGCGTAGTAAAGTGTAATGGGAACGTGATAAGTAAAAGACAAAAATGTATTAGGGAAGAGTGAGGGGAATGAGGAGAATGAGGAGAGAGAAGAGAGAAGGAAGAGTAAGGAGAGAGAGAGAGAGAGAGAGAGAGAGAGAGAGAGAGAGAGAGAGAGAGAGAGAGAGAGAGAGAGAGAGAGAGAGAGAGAGAGAGAGAGAGAGAGAGAGAGAGAGAGAGAGAGAGAGAGAGAGAGAATCAACATTAATAAAACTACCAAATACGAAACCCATGCTCACACACACACACACACACACACACACACACACACACACACAGAAAAAAAAAAACGAGATAAAACATTCAAACCACAAAAGTAATAATAAAAGGGACGAAATATAAAAATGGGACAGCGAAAAATTCTGCTTACAATGCGTTTTCTATACGTATTCCCGTCCCGACTTCTTTTATTTTAGGCGAATCACCTTTTCCGCCCCTGTTGTTTTTTCATCTTCTTTCCGCTGAATCAGAATTTTACATATTCACTCTCCGAACAAGGGAAAGCTTTGAAAATGTTATTAATATCATGATTTTATAGCTTTTGTTATTATTATTATTATTATTTTATATTCTTCGGTATTTTTAACACGGTAATTTCATTTAAAGATAATTATCAATTATTTTGTGGATTGTTTTAATAATGTCTTAATTAGGCTCGTCTTTCAACGTTCTTCCTATGCTATGCTATCATCATCATTTCTCTCTCTCTCTCTCTCTCTCTCTCTCTCTCTCTCTCTCTATATATATATATATATATATATATATATATATATATATATATATATATATATATATATATATATATATATATCTGTGTTTTGACACGTTCTATTTGCTAACACACACACGTATGAACACACTCCTTCGCTAGAACAAAAGGTCAGAGACAATACCAAAATCAAGTAACGGAAAAGAAAGAAAAGAAAAGAAAAAAAGCGAAATTCAGTTTAGGAAAGATTTCCATCCTAAGAAAGATACCCAAAAAAACAAAAGCAAAAAAAACGAAATCTTACCTTTCAAGGAGTAACTTTGGTATATCTATGTCAAAAATGTGGATACCTCTTTTTTTCTGTGTGTGTGTGGGGAGAGAGAGAGAGAGAGGAGAGGGAAACAAGGAGGAGGGAGGCGAGAAAGTTGAGTCTTGAGAGGGAAGGCGAAAACATCCATTAAGAAGACGATGAAGGTTGAATAATGTTCTGATGATGGGAGTGAAGAGTGAAGGGGCAAGGGTGATTGGTGGTGGTGGTGGTGATGGTGGTGGTGGTAGTAATGATCTTAATGGTAGTAGTGGCAGTGGTGGTGGTTGTGGTGATTTAAGTGGCAGAATGGTTGGCGTGCTATACTAGTGGTTGTGGTGGTGGTGGTTGTAGTGGTTGTAGTGATAGTGGTGGCGGTGATTAGAGAAAGTGCCACGCATTAACTGTTTTACTGCATGAGAGAGAGAGAGAGAGAGAGAGAGAGAGAGAGAGAGAGAGAGAGAGAGAGAGAGAGAGAGAGAGAGAGAGAGAGAGAGAGAGACAGAGAGAGAGAGAGAGAGAGAGAGAGAGAGAGAGAGAGAGAGAGAGAGAGAGAGAGAGAGAGAGAGAGAGAGAGAGAGAGAGAGAGAGAGAGAGAGAGAGAGAGAGAGAGAGAGAGAGAGAGAGAGAGAGAGAGAGAGAGAGAGAGAGAGAGAGAGAGAGAGAGAGAGACAGACAGACAGACAGGGAGGAGCGCATAAAGAGAAATTCAAACTTCAAAGACTTGGGAATTGCCGAGGGTGAAATCAATTACTTTTTAATGGTCTCCTTGCGACATGAATTACTAAAACCTTTGTGGCAAACCGGGATGAGGAACGCCATAGGAGTCTTCATCATCAACATCATCACCATCTTCATCATCATCATCATCACAAACTCACTCTCCATCATTGCCCTGTCTATCCCCTTGTTATCTCTCTGTCTGCCTGTCTAATAAATTTATATATGAATCAATTACTCTCTCTCTCTCTCTCTCGTCCCGGTTACATATGTCAAACCTCCATAGAATCATATAACTGCCTGTGCCAGACCTCCTCCTCTTCCTCCTCCTCCTCCCTCGCCGTGACAACGCAGAAGCTCTCAGGGAAATTAACAACGGCTCTTCCATCCATCTCGCGGACACAACTCTAATAAGGGAAATGTGTGCCACGTGTACAGGTGAGGGAAGGGGATGTGGAGGTGAGGGAAGGGGGTGTGGAGGTGAGGAAAGAGGGGATGTGGAGGTGAGGAAAGAGGGGTGTAGCTGAGGGAAAGGGGCGTGGAGAAATAAGGGAAAGGGCGGGAGGGTAATGGAGGGGTCAGGATGTCGAAGGGAGGACCGGGAGATGAAGGAAGGGGTTGAGAGGTAGTTGAGATAATATAAAGTGGTAGAGAGAAGGGATGAGAAAGGGCGGTTATAGGGTAGACGGGCCGAGATAGGTAAGGTGAAGGGAGAGGCAGAGGAAGGATATTTAGTGAAGGAACTGGAGAGTGAGGAAGTGGAAAGGAGATGAGGGAAGGGGAGTTGAGGTGAGCGTGATGTGAGGTCCAGTGACACACACTCACACACACCAAAAAAAAACACTAAGGACTGTGTCTGAGTGTGTTTCAATGACTAATTTAACTTAATGCATATTGTGTCTATATCTGTGTGTGTGTGTGTGTGTGTGTGTGTGTGTGTGTGTGTGTGTGTGTGTGTGTGTGTGTGTGTGTTTAAAGAAGCTACGATCAGAGTCGAGTATCTGGTTTTCTCTTCATGTTATATTTTATTGGGGATTCATTGTTGTACTATTTGGTAAAGCAATGTTGCGTTTTCTTTCATTCCCATTTACCCATAATCGATCATATTTACCACCTCTTCCTCCCTCATTCATCCTCTTTTGCGCTCGTCCTCCACATCCTAAATGTTCTCCTCCTCCTCTTCCCTCTACTTTCTTTCCCACTCCTCCTTCCTTCTGTTCCACGCTGCCCACTTTCCTAACACACCACCTAATGGAAACCCAGAAACAATACTTACGCCTCAAGATCACGTAAGTAGAAAAAGCTACAATGTCGAGAGCTGTTTCTGCCAATGCTATCCTTATAGGCAGACTCGGCTCGAACCACTGAGGCAGTAAAAGGGACGGAACGGCTTTCTTCTCTTATTTTCTGGGCTATTACCGACCTAGAAATAATGTGAGGGATATAATCGGGGCTCACGTACGGGATGGGACACGCGAGGAGGCCGCGGCAGGAAGAACATTGGAATGAAGCAGCGAGTGACACCCAGAACGAGAGGAAAGAAACGCTACCCAGAAGGAAATATAGTTT
>NW_026112229.1:0-15000 GCF_024679095.1 Eriocheir sinensis
CACTTCGAAACCCACCTTGTTCTGTGCTGGTTAGAATCTTGTTTCTGGACTTCTGCTTGCGATTATATTTTCTTGAAAAATTTGTGAATAGGTAACGGCAGGCTGGTGGGGCTGTAAAGTACTGTATTCCTTCTTCCTCTGATCTAAGCTTCTCCAAGAGGGGAGAAGCGAAGCACCTCTGGACCTAAATTTCAATATACTTTTGAGGGAGCAGCATCAACTATCATAATTAATCGGAGAAGGGTGTTGCAGACATTTTTTTGTTGTATTAATTTCTTTTGCAGGCCTCTCCTTACCACATTTTTTATTTTACGTTTCGGCCTATGGCGCCGGTAGCTTTCTTGGTGGGGCCTGATGGTCGGCCCCAGCACGTTATGGCGCAGCAGGTGTTTATAGTGGCACAATCTTGCTTGGTTCATACTGCCGCCCCCCCCCCGAACTCATCTTTGAGCCTCTCTTTGTTATTAGAGAGAGAATCTAAAGTCCGGGTTGATGGGTAGTCTTCAGGACAGCATGTGGGTAGTCGTATGACACTCGACGGTAACTGAAATATCCCAGCTGTGGCGGTGGGCAAGGCTTGGACCCGCGTTCTCCAGGATGCGGAGCCGTCACGCTAACTACTCACCCACCGCCTCCCCTTAATTACATTAAAAAAAAAACACGAAAAATGCAGACGCAGGAAACACCGCTATAGGATGAATAAAGAGATCTTGTTCCGCTTGGAAGTTTGGCGCGTGCATCACATCATTTTTTTTTTTGCGTCTTGGCCTATTGCGCCGGTAGGCTTCTTCCCGGTGGATCCTGATGGTCGGTCCAAGACTTCTTCCCGGTGGGTCCTGATGGTCGGCCCAGCCCGTTCTGGCGCAGGCGAGTGTTTATAGTGGCGCCATCTTGCATTGGCTCATGCTGCCCTCCCGGAGCTCATCTTTAATCCTAGAATCTAGAGTCCGGGTTGATAAGTGGTCTTCTGGACAGCATGTGGGTAGTTTTAAGCCACTCGGCGGCGGCTGAAAAATCCCAGCTTGGTGGCACCGGTCGGGGATTGAATTCGCGTCCTCCTGAACGCGGGCCGTCTTGCTATCTGTTCAGCCACCGCCTACCCGTTGTATGAGCTTTTTAATGATCAATGTCACACGTGCAAAGGTTCTCGTGACACGTGCGTGATACTGAGGGTCCAGTTAGGGAAGGTACACTGTAATGGTGTACAATATCTGCCACTCTGACTGTGATATTGCATCTTCCTCCACGCAATAATCATCCCCTGCCAATCACGGGTCGTCGTCATCCTTCATCCGGTTATCTTTTGATCTTTCCCTTTTTCCTGTCTAATGCAATTACTTGGGACACATGATGGCTATTTTTTTTGCCTTGAATCAGATTCACGTAGAAAGACCGATGCGCTGCGATAGGGTTCTTTAATTTTCATAAAGGAAACAATGGGAAGTTATTTAATAATGTAGTATGTATTTCAATTCTAATTTGCTTTGAGCCTCGTGGTACGATGAACGCGTTATCATATAGTCCTATCAACAAAAGAAAGCAAGGAATCAGATATAGGCTACTGTGATATGAAGTGACTATTTCATATCTTCTTGTTTGCATTAAATCCAGTGAAAACCGGTCCCTGATATTTCAAGTGTAGTTCAGTCACTTCCCAGACTATTCACGAATGCTTCCAATCCAAATAGTACGCCATGTCACATCCGTCGTGTCGGTTGTCGACCTGCATTTAAGCCGCCATCATAAATATCCTCCACGAATACATTCCTTGGGTCTTGGGAGGAAATTAAAGTTCATGAAGCAGAGCGAAGCCGAGTCGAGAACCGGAGCGAGGCGGCGAAACTGAGACATCGATTCACAAGACGGATCCCTCAAAAACATGACCCACATTATAAACAACAGAGGACACAGAACACGTAATATCTAAGGGCGCTGCGAAAAGTAACTGACGAATGATTCAGGTCGTTTTCATGGTACTCCAAGCTCCGTGGGAGAATTACTGGGCTATTACACTGGGCAAATTTTCTGTGGATCTTCAGTCAAACCACGATTTTTGCTGGCGTGGTTCTTATATTTCCGTGGTTTTCTGACGTGTCCACGATCTTCCAAGGCTACAATAGATTTCACCGAAGGACGACGGTATTACTCACCATTATCATCATCAGCAATAACAAGAAACAAATGAGAACCACGCCAGCGGAAATCGTTGTTTGACTGAAGATCCACGGAAAATTTGCCCAGTGTAATAGCCTCTAAAGCTCTCACGGACAAACATCTGGAGCACCAACCTTACTGTCAACACTCTCTGGGACTCGGTAGCATCTTTCTGCGCGGCAAGTCACACGGGGCAACAGGAAGGAGGAGGGAGAGTTGAGTGATGCGTGGGAGTGGGGGGATGAAGTAGCGGATGAAGACAGTGACGCGCCGCACAGACAACGGGGGGGGGGGGGGGCGCATTCACAACGGGTTAAGAAGTAAAGTAACGTGAATCGATATACTTGCCCGCGACTGTACCGGCAGCATATTCCCGATCTCTCTAAGGTAATAGTATGTGGTCCCCAAGTGAAGACGCTCGGCTGTAGCTCCGAAACTAACCATGGGGTATTCTGGAAAAGACTCTCGTTTAATGCCCATACAAACTGACCGTAATTACCTCTAACCAAACCTTACCTAACCTAGACTAACGGAACCAGGGGTCGTATTCTTAAACCTTTCGGAGTCCTGGTGGCGTACATATCTGACATAGTTATCGTAAGAGTTTTGGGCATTTCCAGGGGTAGTTTAATGGCCCTGGTAGTGGCTTGACCTTTTCTCTGTAACAAGAACCTAATAAAAGTCTTGAAAACCCGATTGATCTCCTTTTTGGCCTTAGGAAATAGTTGATATGTGAGGCGGGAGCGTCTGGGAATACCGACCCTGACCTGCTCAAGAGCCGGCGCCACAGACCAGCAGGAAGATCGGGAACACGCGTACCGGCTCCTACCTGTGTTGGGCGGGGCGCTGCTCTGGGGGAAAAACACGCCCGAGCCAAGTAAGAAAAGGTAAACTTATCGGTTGGACCCGCACGGCTCCCTCGTGGCGCGTTAGGCTGTTGGTGCTGCGTCTCAACATATAAGTTTCCTGTGATTCTTTTCCCCTGCGCCACAAAACTGTCTGACGGAGGGTTCGTTGACAAAATGGTAGCGATATATGTGGAAGGATGATGTAAATAAATCATACAATGCTTCCGGACCCAAGAGTGATCTAATATGAAGAAATATGAATAAATTTGTTTAGTGCTTCCAGATAAAAAAAAAAAAAAAAAAAAAATAGAAAAGATACAGATTTTATGTTGAAGAGAAAGGCGCTTTCATAATCTACCGTATCTATGTACTGTACCTGAGTATGTACCTCTTGTATCTATGTATTGCATCTATATATGTATCTACTGTATCTATGTATTTTACCTCTCTCTCTCTCTCTCTCTCTCTCTCTCTCTCTCTCTCTCTCTCTCTCTCTCTATTTTTGTTTGTACCATTGCATGCATTGTATCTATGAATTGCAGCTATTGTATTTATCTACGGTAAACCCTCGCTTTAACGAACCGATTGGGGGAAGGAAGTGACATCATATCCGATAATCCGTTATATCCGAGGGATCCAAACTTTTCGCATGTAACGAGTCTTGTTCATTATTATGCGGTGAAATGTTCGTTATGTCCGATCAATCCGATTATACTAGATGAACGGTGAGGCACGGAAGGACGAGCTCGGAAGTGGTTACAGCCAGCCGGACACTAAGGCCCGTATTCTTAAAGACTTTTCCGCCCAAGCTCACATATTTGATAAGGCTTTCGTAGGCGTTTTGCTCGTTTCTATGGGTAGTTATATATCCGAGGTGGTAGTTTGACCCTTCTTCTGTACTATGAACGCATAAAAACACTCATGGAATCCTGATTGATCTCCTTTTCGACCTTTGAAAATTGTTGTTGTGAGAGGAAGAAGTGTCCAAAAATACCGACCTAACACGCACTGCCCGGTAATTTGAACCTCCACCGATCAACATGCGTGCAGTACATGTTCGGCCGGCCTACCACCTAATCAAACACGGCACTTGCCGAACTTGTTCAGGAAATATCCTCATGTACCACACTGGCCCAAAAGCTTCGTTATAGCCGAAATTCGTTATATCAAGGTCCGTAAAAGGGAAAGTGTATATTATGTACATTCTTGATGGAGATTTCCTCTTCAGCGCCAAAGCTTTCACAACAATGTGGAAAGTCAAGCAAAACACATCAGTCACTCCCGCACGTTCATCCGCTGGCCACAGCTTCGTTCCTTGCCTCTCACCTGCTTCTCGTGGCGGCATGCAGCGGGCAGTTTCGTCATGAACTTTTCAACAATCATTAGTAAGTTATAATAGGTTGAGTTAGAGAGAAAATTAATTCCATTTGTACACTCTAAAGTCGGTGGAACATGGTAGAGTGCTTACTAACTATGAGGGAAACAATAACTAAATTTGTTTTAGTGTCGTCCTTCACCTTACTTAAAGGATACTACGGGAAGCTGCGGATCTGAGCGAGTCTCACATGAGAAAATATGTTTGACAAAGGACAAAAAAGGTATTTGAAAATCCGAATAACTACCATTCTTCGGATTTCAACGAATAACAATATACTCCTATTATGACACTACTCATTTGTGTTAGCCTTTTCAATATACCATCTCGGCGGCACCGTACGCCCTTCTTCTCATCGTTATCCCGCTGCCAAGAGACTATCAAAGGCTTTCGTTGGGCTCAAGGATTACAGCGCTGAGTGGCGGGGCGCATCCCAGGCAGGCTTGATATCAACAGCCCTCCTCCGGGTCCATCTTGTCCTGCAGCTCTTCACCCTCCTTCCTCGATACTACACTTTCCTTTCACCGGTGCTCTCCTTCCCTCCCTCCCACGTTACCCCCTTCCCTTCTCTCCTTCAACGTTGTTCCTTGTCCCATCCCTCCACCACTACTCCCCTCGATCTCTCTTCTTGGTTACTCGTCTCCTCTCTCCTTCCTTCATACCATACGCATCCCATCCTTACTATCTCCCTCCTTATCCTTTTTCTTCGTTACTCTGTTCCCCTTCCCGCTTTCCTTTCCCGCTACATCCCTCCCTTACCCAGTCCTTAATACTATCCTTCCATATTTTCCGCTGCTCCTTTCCTTCCCCGCCACTCCCTCTCCTTTACTCCTGTCCATGAAAGCTGGGACCTGAAAGCAAGCCAAAGTGACCCGGCCGACACGTCACCTCCTTCGCCAACCAGCACTAACTCGACTGTGATGCTAAAGAAAATACCATGCAGACAATTAGGCATCCACTCCCATGCACTGTGACGCTAAAAAAATAAAGTGAAGCTTCCTCTTTTGTCTGCGAGGCTTAAAATTATCGAGTGATCTGCTTGTCAGAATATTTATACCTCGATGAAAATAGTTCCATGTAATTCACAGGAGCAGCGAGTAGCGGGCTGTTTTTTATTGTTTCCTTTTTTTGTGCCCTTGTGCTGTCTCCTTTGCTGTAAAAAAAATTAACCTCGATGAAAATAGTTCCATGCAATTCACAGGAGCAGCGAGTAGCGGGCTTTTTTTATTGTTTCCTTTTTTGGTGCCCTTGTGCTGTCTCCTTTGCTGTAAAAAAAAATATTTGCTCGTTTTTCTTAATATCACGCCGCCTACAAGTATTCATGGATGGTTGGCAATCCCTCACTCATCCTTGACTATATACATAACTTATTTTCAGTTCACCAACAATCTGCTGAGCAACTCAATAAAGAGCAACGTTTCCAGCATCTGCTTGGCGCTGTAACCTTCTATATCATATGATGATTTATTTCTACACACTGATGAACGCTGCGCATGGACATACACTTTTAAGACAAATTATTTCACTTTGTTTGCAGAACTGTCAGACTTCTGGCACATAATTTGTCATTTCCTTGATATGTATTGTGACTAAATTATGCTTCGCCATCATAATTCAAATACCGTCGCGTCTGACAAAAAAGAGAAGATGAAGAAATATGTTCGTTTTTTTTCTAATCTTGGTAGTGTAGCCTTGAAACAGGAGGAAAACGGAGAGCGGGTGAGGTGTGATGAATCGTTGTTCTTTAAAGTGCGGGCCGCGCCTCAGGGCTGGGTGGTGACAGACTATTCTCTGGGCAGCCACTCTATCACTAAACAGTAAATAAATACCAGGCGGCGGGAGGCACACAGCTATTAGTACTGTCAAGAGTCTTCAAAAGGGACCGTGAGGTAATGCTTAGGATGAAACTGTGTCGCAGAAAGGAAGGTTTGAAGAAGGTGGATAACAGATACCAACAGGCAGCAAAAGATAATACGATAACAAAATGAAGGAAAAGCAGTTCGCTAAAGGGAACGATTGTAAGCCCACTGAACATATTCCTCTAGTGCTATTGTGTCCATGGTAATAACGGGCATTGTCTTGCTGTTTGTTTTGGGTTCATTTTTGTTCCTTTTTTTTTGTTGCATTGTAAGCTAACCTGTCTATTGCTTCGAGTTTTATTCATCCTGCTTTAATGACCGCAGCATGGCAATTAATTCGGTGTTTGCCTGGCTTTTTTGAATTTCAAGATTAAATTCTCGATGTTTTTGCTGAAATTGTTATTATAATTAATACGAATACGAAGACCTGCGTTCGATTCGTTCTGGCTACATACGTACGCAACAAGCTCGACCATATAACGTAAACTCACTAAAGACTAAGTTAAATCTTTTCAACCGGGGAGGCGGTGGCTGAATGGCTAGCGTGACAACTCGGGTTCACGCCCCGCCCGGTGCCGCAAGCTGGGATTTTTCAGTCACCGCCGAGTGGCCTAAGACTACCCACATGCTGTCCAGAAGACCACCCATCAACCCGGACTCTAGATTCTAGGATCAAAGATGAGCTCCGGGGGACAGCATGAGCCAATGCAAGATGGCGCCACTATAAACACTTGCCTGCGCCACAACGGGCTGGGGCCGACCATCAGGCCCTACTACGGAAGTCTACCAGCGCCACAGGCAGAGACGTAAAAAAAAAGTTAATCTACCATGCTTAAATAATAAACTGGACTCCTTTATGCCCATGTACATATCAGCCCAATCAATAAAGAGCACACTTTGGTAAGCATTCATTCAGCATCTGGGAGCCGAGGCACGGACGGACGAGGAGGATTCAATTGGACTTTAGTATTGACGCTGATGCATGTGTAAGTGATTGACCTGTACTCGATAAATAAATATACACTGCAATGGATTAGCAATGGATTGCAATATGTGCGGGGAGCTAAAAGGGTCAAAATGAACAAGCGACTAACCTTTCAAATCAGTGAATGATCGCTCCGCCTGGTGGCACGCACACAGAATGTCAACAGTCAAACAAGTGGTGAGCGTGCGAAAGGCAAAATGCCATTGGAGTTAGACGTAGGAGTGATGTTCGTACGTACATGACATGGTTCTGTTAAGCAAATGAGTGTGATGGAAAGGAAAAATGTCGGATAAGACTATTTTAAACAGTAAAGGACACAGAGAACGACAAAAGATGCTGTTATGATGATTTTTATACGGTTAAATAGACATATCAAAAAGTGAACAGAAACTATATACAAATGCCTACCCCTGGCGTGGTGATGTGATGTAGATAATTGTGATTAAAGGGAAAAACTGACGAATATGAAAAAGGAATCACGGTAAAATCGAACAAAAATGTACTTAAAAAAATATCATAGTCTTCTGCTCATACATAAGTAATATGTGGAGAAAACAGAAAAGCGTAATAATGGATGTGATAATCTTTGGTATGGTGAACTGGGACAGGAGTGAAGTATCAGTATCACATATCTGAAACAAGAGACTGCATGTTCAAGCTGTTATCTGCACTCTTTGCGGGAGCAGCGCTGTAGCGGGCGTATTTTTTTCATCCGTTTACTGCCTCTCCAACTACAAAAAATAAATAAAAGTATAAAACAGGTAACAAAAATATGACATACGGTTGTCTTCTAGCTCTCCTAATCATCACACATATCCCCTCGTTACTAATACTTGTTCATTTTTCATATTCACATTCATTTATTAAAATAACTCAGCTCGGCGGTATGGTCAGCGTGCGGGCGTGGTGTGGCCGAGGACCTTAGTTGAAGTTCCACCGATGCACGCTGACAATTTTCAACCATAGCCGACTTTTTTTGTTTTGTTTTTGTTTTTTGTTTTTTTAGGTGCTGCCTGTATAGCGCCGCCTCTTGGACGATCCCAGCCCGTTACTGGCAGGCAAATTTTTTTTTATAGTGGCTGCCGTGATGACTCTTGGTTAGTCCATGTTGTTCCCGGCGCTCCACGTGAAAGATGTCGCTAAAGTTAGGGAAGCATGTGGGTAATTTTCCGTCACTCGGCTTTGGTTGAAAATTGTCAGCGTGCATCGGTGGAACTTCAACTAAGATCCTCGGCCACACCACGCCCGCACGCTGACCATACCGCCGAGCTGAGTTATTTTAATAAATGAATGTGAATATGAGAAATAAACAAGTATTAGTAACGAGGGGATATGTGTGATGATTAAGAGAGCTAGAAGACAACCGAGGACTGCTTCGTTGCAAAAATAAAATAAGAGGGAAATCAACAAGATTTTTTGTTCCGGTGAGTACGCCAGGGAGTTTAGTCTAAAGCAGCGGTTCCCAACCTTTTCAGGCCACGCACCATCTCCCAGGCTGTGACCCAGTCCACGCACCCCCGCTAAGACTCGAGCAGTACTAAGGTCCCATCGATTTCCTGAAATTTTGCCCATTTTTTACGAAATTTGTGTTCGCAAAGTATGAGGCTCTGAGCGATGGCTATCAAAACTGAACAAAAATGTACCTGGGGGTTGGATGAATGTGCTCAGTGTCTGGTTAAGTTTCAAACAAAGAACAGACAACTCCGCTGGAGCGTACAGCATACGTCAGTTTTAAAACAATGGCAGTTAATGATGTGTTTGAAATTTTAATGAGACATAAAATTCGCCATTAAATTATTTTTCTTCCTTACGCACTACTATAGTGATGAGCTCACGCACCGTGCCCCAGGGGAACCGCTGGTCTAAAGGATCAGTGACAAGAGAACTGATGACTGACAGCAGAGTGACAGATAAAAGACAAACAAGTGACAGCTTTTTCAGGGAGAGTATCAAAACACCTCGGGAATGGAACCTGATCATTCGCTTTAGGCTTCTCTTTTTCTCTCTTTACAGAAGCAGAATGTTGTGTGTATTTAATCTCTGTTATTGTTCATGCCCTGGTATGTCTAACTTAACTTAGATAGAAAAAAAATTGTATAAAATAATGAATTCATTATTATCCTTTCCAAGCTGACATGTAGTTCAATGCCTCCAGATCTTGATGACGTCGCTGAGAGGCGGAGGCGTGCAGTAAGGTCACGATCCCTGGGCTGCGGCTGCTTGCGGGTAAGTGATTGGTTGCTTTGGGGGTTTTGATTATTATTGGTTTCCGTTCCTTGAGTCGGGTTACATTTTCTCTTCCCCTCCACCAATCCCTCGCGTTCGTAAAGGAAAGATGGACGGAACCACAAAATAACGGGAAATCATGTGCACGTTGAATTAATGTATATATATATATATATATATATATATATATATATATATATATATATATATATATATATATATATATATATATATATATATATATATATATATATATATATATATATATATATATATTATTGAGTCAACAGAGAACATGAGTTCAATCTCGGCTGGTGCCACCAAGTACTGGGATTTTCAGCCGCCGCCGAGTGGCTTAAACTACCCACATGCTGTCCAGAAGGCCACCTATCAGCGGACTCTAGATTCTAGGATTAAAGATGAGCTCCGGGAGGCAGCATGAGCCAATGCAAGATGGCGCCACTATAAACACTCGCCTGCGCCAGAACAGAACGGCTGGGCTGACCATCCGACCCACCAGAAGATGGCGCCACGATCATCAGGCCTGCACCAGGAAAAACCTGGGCGCCATAGGCCCACGTAAAAAAGAAATATATATATATATATATATATATATATATATATATATATATATATATATATATATATATATATATATGTATATATATATATATATATATATATATATATATATATATATATATATATATATATATATATATATATATATATATATATATATATATATATATATATATATATATATATATATATATATATATATATATATATATATGTATATATATGTATATATATATATATATATATATATATATATATATATATATATATATATGCATTATACCAACGTTCCATGAACAGAGTCAGCGAATAATGTGACAAATAATGAAGGAAGCAAGGTTTATGAGATGGCAAAAATGAGATACACATGCTCGTCAAAATATATCAATGTCATGCGTAAGGACACACAAATTAGATTACACATTAATTTGTAGCATCAGTAAGACAGTAGTATCACAATACAGTAGATGGAGCCACTGAGGTAAAAATACACATGATACATATATGAATAAACTTAAATGTACAATTATAAATCATCCGTTGTTTCAAGGCAGTGAATAGCAAAGATACACATTTTTCGTTAGTGCTGGAAACTGACGCAATTCTTATATGATGTTTATTTTCGTGGTTTGTGAAGGGCAGCTTTTTCCCTAATAGAATCAGACTTCACTAAATTAATGTCCTTCATCTCTTTAAGTAGGAACACTTTTCTAGTTTCTACAACTTGTGTAATAATGTTTAGATATATTATTTGAAAAGCGGCAACTTCAGACTCCAAGTGTTGAATGTCGATTTCATGTGTGTTAAAGAGTTTGATTTATGATTTGCATCAACATTTTCTTGGTGAAATATTAAAGTGTTTGCGGAGAGAACTTTTTCTTCTACACGAGGATGAATGAGACTGCCGGGGAACATTCCGTAGCAGGCTGCTTGATTTATGTTTGTTGTCAGCATGACTTATGTGTCTGAACTGTATCGAACTTTAATATAAAAGACGCTGCTGGGAAGGTAAAAACATGATATAATTAACTACTACATACATTAATGCACACCCACCTAGCTGGCTACCTACCTACACACACACACACACACACACACACACACACTATAAAGGGGGTACATTCCAAGACAGTGACCACACCAAAAGAGCTAACTCATCTATGTGAAATGAGAAACTTAAAATCCTCTCCTTATCAGTGACGGTCAACATGCTCCTGCTGTGCCAAACACGATATAATGACGTGAGAGAAGGTTTCATAAGAACTCTACTTCACCTTTTAGCTTCCGTCTCAGGATTCTCTTAGTCGTAAAATACTTCCCATCCACTGATACGTGTAGACCCAACCTTCCCCGCTGACTACTTCCAAACTTTTCTGTGTGTTTTTGGAAGTCTATAAATGCGGAAAAACAAGAGCTCTGGTGTGGCAACTTTATTTTATCTGCGAAACTCATGCCGCATGCCACATTATTGCTCTGGCCATTAACTAAAGAAATCGAACTCAATAATATTACCTAACCACAATAGCAACCTAGCCCCGTTCAAATGATTAACTTTTCCGCCTTAATTAGATGGTTACCTTACAACCTCTCCCATTAAAATAATCCCACGGAACAAAGTAAGCTGACCTCAAAAGTATCCAATCCCCCAGCAGAAGGTAACTCTACTTCCCATAAATGTTGGAAAGCCCTCTAAGACCCAGGCAGTTTACATAATAGTCCAAACATGACAATTGAACTATTAGACTAGAAGAAAACAGATGAATATCTCTTCACCACGTTTTGATTTGTGTCTGGTGGCGGTTAAACGGATGAGGAGGCGGAGGAAGAGGAGGAGGAGGAGGAGATGGAAGGGGGGGTAGGAGGAGGAGGAGATAGTGGTGGTGGCTGTGTGGGAGGGGGCAGAAAGTGATATGGACGCAAGGGAGTAAAAAGGGAGAGGATGAGAAGGATATGGGATTTACATACATTTTCATATACCCCGAGGCAGCAGAAAATTCATCCTGTTCCTAAGACAGTAAAAGTAAACGTGGAAGGAGGAGGAGGAGAAGGAGGAGAGGAGGAGGAGGAGGAGGAGGAGGAGGAGAGGAGGAGGAGGAGAAGGAGGAGAGGAGGAGGAGAAGGAGGAGGAGGAGGAGCACACACTTTCAGGAAATAGGAAGAGAGAGAGAGAGAGAGAGAGAGAGAGAGAGAGAGAGAGAGAGCGAGAGAGAGAGAGAGAGAGGCAAAGAGAGACAGCTAGACATGGCAACAGAGAAAATAGCAAAAGACAGACAGACCTGTGTGTGTGTGTGTGTGTGTGTGTGTGTGTGTGTGTGTGTGTGTGTGTGTGTGTGTGTGTGTGTGTGTGTGTGTCTGTGTGTGTGTGAGAGAGAGAGAGAGAGAGACTGATAAGATTAAGTAGACGGAACGGAGCGATAAGATTAGTCTCAGGTGCTGGGGCTCAGAAAGGCAGCGCTAATTAAAGGAAACTAATTAAACACGCACCAAGCAATTAGCGTCAAAATCAAAGACGATGCGGTGGAAAAAAATTTAAGTTTCCCTCAACATTTTATTTCCTTGACTGCTTCTACGCGAGCAGACTCCTCTGCTCTTCCCTGCTTGTTCCTCTCCTACTGATTTGAATTGCGTTTCCCTTCACTTTTTGTTCGGTTCATTTTAACTACGCGATCTTACGACTCTTCTTCTATTCCCTGCTTCTCTCTCTCCTACTTATCAAAATCTCGTTTTCCTTCACTTTATTTTGCTTCATTTCTACTGCACAATTTTAAGACTCTTCTTCCCCTACTGATTTAAATTTCGTTTCCTTTAATTTTTTTTTTGCTTCACTTCCACTACACGATCTTACGACTCCACTCTACCCTGTTTCTTCCTCTCCTACTGATCTGAATTTCGTTTCCCTTACACTTTTTTATTTGCTTCACTTTTATACACGATCTTACGACTCTTCTTTCCCAGGGTTCTTCCTCCCTTACTGGTCTAAATCTCGAATCCCTCACTTTTTTTCCTTCACTCCAACTACAAGATCTTACGACTATTCTTTTCCAGGCTTCTTCCTCCCCTGCTGACCTAAATTTCAATGACAGTAATAGTTGCTTCTCATTCCTCATACTTCAAGAGCATCTCAGCACATCTTCCCTTCCTTTCTCTTTACATATTTTTTTTTCCTTCACTTCTATTACACAATCTTACAACTCTCCTCTTGCAGACTTTTTCCTCTCCCCCTGATCTATATTTCAATAACAATAATAGCTACTTCTCCTTCGCTATACCTCAAAAGCATCGCAGCACATATTTTACGTTCTCTTTACACGTTTTCGTCCCTTCACTTCTAGCATACAAACTTACGACTGTTCTTGGCTTCTTCATCTCCTACTGACTTAAATTTCAATAACAATAATAGTTACTTCTCCTTCGCTATACCTCAAAAGCATCGCACCACATCTTCTCATAATTTCTCTTTGCATATATTTTTCCTTCACTTCTACCACACAAACTTACGACCCGACCCTCCTTGGCTTTTTTCTCTCATACTGACTTAAATTTCAATAACAATAATAGTTACTTCTCCTTCGCTATACCTCAAAAGCATCGCAGCACATATTCTCTTCCTTTCCCTTTGCATATTCTAAACGTATACAATTTTTTAAGTCCTTTGAACTCTAAAACCTGCTACATTTCAACAGTCCAAACGCACAGCCACACCTACACAGTACACACCCACACACACTCCCACTCGCACACACGCACACAAAGAGCTCGTCCTTTCGTACCCTTTCCAATCATTTTTCTTAAGTCCGCTAGATTGTAGGATGCCGCTTGTGGGCACAGAATACTTACAACCCAAAGTACACCGCCAGAGGCACTTCTGTTGCATAATTTCGACGGTAAAAGAACGGGAAGGAGAAGAAAACGAGGGCGGGAGAATATGGTTATGAGAGTAGAGGGGGAAGGGACGGGAAGGGAAGGGCAATCATGAGAGAGGAAGAAGTTATGAGAGGGAGAAAGAAGGGAGATAAAACAGAGGATACGGGAAGGAAGTGATGAGGGAAAGCGTATGGTTATGAGGGGAGGGGAGAAACAGAGGGGAAAAAAAGGAAAACAAGAAGACGAGAATAAAACAAAGGGGAAAATCATGGTTGTGAAAGGATGAATAGGAAGGGGAGATAATGAGAGGAGGAGGAGGAGGAGGAGGAGGAAAAGAAACGAGGATGAGAAAATATGATTATGAAGGGGAGAGAGAAGGAAGGGGGAAGAGGGGAAGGGACGGGAAGAGATGAGAACAAAAATATGATGAGAAGCAGAAACGAGGAGGGAGAGAAAGAAGCAGAGAAGGGACGAGATAAACAAAGAAGAGACGGGGAGAAAAGAGAAGAGGAGAAGGAAGGAGTGGAGGAGGAGGAGGAGGAGGAGGAGGAGGAGGGGGAAGTGGTCAAGCTATTATGTGAGGAAATATGAAACAGCAAAAAAAATGCGGATGATGGGAGGTGACGATGTCGTGTGGTGTGTTTTTCTCTGTGTGTGTGTGTGTGTGTGTGTGTGTGTGTGTGTGTGTGTGCGTGTGTGTGTGTGTGTGTGTGTGTGTGGTGATGCGATAATGAGTAGAGCAGTGTGTTTGTACGAGAGAAAGAAAGTTATGAGAGGAAAGAAGAAGGAAATAAAACAGAGGATGGGGGAGGGAGGTTATGAGGGAGAGCGTATGGAGTTGTGACAGGAGAGAAGCAGAGGGAGTAAACAAGAAACGAGGAAGAAAAGGTAAAACAAGAAGACAGGAAAGGAAAATCATTCTGAAGACAGGAGAAAAGGAAAAGCAAACAAGAAGACAGGAAGAACAAGGGGGGAGAAAGCAGGGTTGTAAGGATGAATAGAGGAGGAAGGGGAATGAGAAGAGGAGGAGGAGGAGGAGGGAAGAGGGAGGAGGAGGAAAAGAAACGAGGATGAAAAGTATGAGGTTATGGAGGCAGAGAGAAGGCA
>NW_026112229.1:17500-102500 GCF_024679095.1 Eriocheir sinensis
TGCTACTACTACTACTACTACTACTACTTTTACTACTACTACTACTACTACTACTACTACTACTATTTTTTTAATTTTTTTTTTATTATTATTTTTTTTACAACATAAATGATACCTCCACCCATGTTTATTTTCCCGACACATAATCATGGAGGGCTCCATAGCTTGGAGGTCATTAGCCCCAACTCTGTTCGCTAATGACTGTGGCATCCAACCATATCACTAATACTACCTGACACTAAATCACCTATCATCTATTACGTCTAGATCCCCTTTCCTTCCCTACTCAAAGTCACTCCGACCCACCCTAATGTCACTCTCCACCACTGTGGCTTCATAGTCCATATTGGAGATGTTGGTGGCTTTTGGGCCAGAGTGTCTGGTGCCCCTGAGACATAGGATGGCCGACCTGAGCAGGGAGAACGAGAGGCGACACCTCATCCAGGCGACAACATGACTCCTTGGCTGATGCTTCTTTTCTGAGATTAGTTCCGCGAGGCGTGTGTAGAAGCATTGGGCCCTGGGACCCATCCCGCCGGATGTGGTGAAGACGAGGGGGTTGAAGCTGCCCTGATCCACATGTTGGATTCTTTCACCGTATGCCCTTGTCTTCTCCTGCTCGTTCCTGTGGTGGGCGGCTTGCAGGGGCAGCTCACGGTGACAGGCAGCCATCGGGTCGAATATGCGGATGTCCATGAACGCCCGCTGTCCGCGCACCCACTACTTCTACTACTACTACTACTACTTCTACTACTACTACTACTACTACTACTACTACTACTACTACTACTACTACTACTACTACTACTACTACTACTACTACTACTACTTCTACTACTACTACTACTACTACTACTACTACTACTACTACTACTACTACTACTACTACTACTACTACTACTACTACTACTACTACTACTACTACTACTACTACTACTACTACTCCCTTTTTCAGTATTACAGTTATTATTCTTTCATTGTTATGGTCCCTTCTGCTTACTGTCAGTTGTCTATAATTTGCTCACAAAAATAATCACAAACTAATTCTCAGAGACACGAGATTCTAAGCAGGCCGAGAACACGCTGGTTGTCGTAGTGTTCGGGGTAGTGTTTGGGGAGGCGGTGGCTGAGTGATGACTGTTCTGGTGCGGCGTTCAAGAAGATCCAGGTTCGATACCGCCTGCCGCTACAAACAGGCTGGCAATTTTTCAGTCACCGCCGATTTTTTTTTTTTATTATTATTTTTTTTTACGTCGTGGCCTATTGCGCCGGTAGGCTTTTTCCCGGTGGATCCTGATGGTCGGCCCAAGGCTTCTTCACGGTGGGGCCTGATGGTCGGCCCAAGGCTTCTTCCCGGTGGGGCCTGATGGTCGGCCCAGTCCGTTCTGGCGCAGGCGAGTGTTTATAGTGGCGCCATCTTGCATTGGCTCATGCTGCCCTCCCGGAGCTCATCTTCATTTCTAGAATCTAGAGTCCGGGTTGATAGGTGGTCTTCTGGACAGCATGTAGGTAGTTTTAAGCTACTCGGCGGCGGCTGAAAAATCCCAGCTTCGTGGCACCGGGCGGGGATTGAACTCGCGTCGTCCTGAACGCGGCGCCGTCACGCTATCCATTCAGCCACCACCTAAGACTACCCACATGCTGTCCTGAAGACCACCTATCAACCTGGACTCTAGATTCTCTCGAAAGGGGGATCACAGATGAGCTCTGGGGAGCAGCACGAGCCAAGCCAGATGGCGCCACTATAAACACTTGCCTGAGCTACAACAAGGGGCTGGGGCCGACCATCAGGCCTCACCAAGAAAGCCTACTCCAGCAAAAAAAAAAAAAAAAAAAAAAAAAACGCGTCACACCCAGAATGGATAGCGTGAGGGTGCCGCGTTCAGGACGACGCGAGTTCAATCCCCGCCCGGTGCCACCAAGCTGGGATTTTTCAGGCGCCGCCGAGTGGTTTAAAACTGCCCACATGCTGTCCAGAAGACCACCTATCAACCCGGACTCTAGATTCTAGGATTAAAGATGAGCTCCGGGAGGGCAGCATGAACCAATGCAAGATGGAGCCACTATAAACACTTGCCTGCGCTACAACAAGGGGCTGAGGCCAACCATCAGGCCTCACCAAGAAAGCCTACCCCAGCCAAAAAAAAAAAAAAAAAAAAAAAAAAAACACGCGTCACACCCAGCCAGTAAAGCGGCGATAGGGAGCACAGACAACACACTGGGCAATAGAAAAAGAAAAAAAGAAAGAAAAAACAATAACAGCGATAGAGGGTAACGCAGGTGATGGTTGGGTGATGTTTATCGGAAAAGTTGGAAAGTTTTGTATAATCGGCGCAACATCTGTGGTCATATGCCGGAGAGAGAGACAGAAGGGGAAGGAATTATAGGAGAAGGGAACAGATCCCAGGAGACGGGACACAACCCCCGATTAATACCTGGTACCCATTCATTGCTGGGTGGACAGGGGCGTAGGTATTGGAAAAGCCGCCCAATATTTTGCACTCCTCCCGGGCATTGAACCCGGGAAAAAACAATAAAAGCGATAGAGGTAAGCAAACATTATATTAGTGATAGAGAAAAACAATATAGCAGGTGAAAGAGAGAACAAATGAACATCGAAACCCTCTCCGTCTGGCATTCAACGGTCACGGGAATGCCTTCGACTCAGGGGGAACCGAATCTGGCGGTGCTGAAATAATTGCTATACTCCAATTTTCTGAGCGCGTTCGAGGCTTGGCAACTTTAAGGCACGGTCCACTACCAGCACAACCACATGAAGGATTATACTTGTCCTTGTACTTCAATATATGAGTGCTGTCAGTATGCGATTTGACAACAGGGCGGCGGGGAAGCTTCGTGTAGATACTTGGAGGCCCGAACAGAGGTAGAGCGGCGACTGTGAAACTCCGTACAGATGCCGGGAAAGTTCTAAAACAAATAAAGTTAGGCAGGCTAATTCTGGAAGGGGCGAGGAAGGACATTTGAAGAGCCTCTCGTATAGAAGGTGTTGCGGTTTTCAGGGACCGTTTTGTGATGTACAGGTGTCGGAAAAGTTCTAATAAAGAGGAAGTTAGGCAGACTAATTCTGGAAGAGGCGAGGAAGGACATTTGAAGAGGAAGTTAGGCAGACTTATTCTGGAAGAGGCGAGAAAGGACATTCGAAAAGCCTCTCATATAGAAGGTGTTGGGGTTTACGGTGACTGCTTTGTGACGTACAGGTGCCGGAAAAGTTTTAATACAAAGGAAGTTAGGCAGACTAATTCAGGAAGAGGCGAGGAAGGATATTTGAAAAGCCTCTCGTACAGAGGGTGTTGGTATCTTCGGGGACTGGTTTATGACGTACAGGTGTCGGAAAAATTCTAATGAAAAGTAAGTTAGGCAGACTAATTCTGGAAGAGGCGAGGAAGGATATTTGAAAAGGAAGTTAGGCAGACTTATTCAGGAAGAGGCGAGGAAGGGTATTTGAAAAGCTTCTCGTATAGAAGGTGTTGGGATTTTCGGCGACTATGAAATCGTACAGGTGTCGGAAAAGTTCTAATAAAGAAGAAGTTAGGCAGACTCATTCAGGAAGAGGCGAGGAAGGACATTTGAAAAGCCTCTAGTGTAGAAGGTGTTGGGGTTGTCAGGGTGTGTTTTATGACCCCAGTCTGACATGACCTCTGTACCTTGGACGGAAAAAAAAAACTCGCCATAATAGAAGAGGAGTTAAAACAATAAATACAATAAGCCTAAAGTGTTTAAACCCCCTTGAAATAGGACAATCGAAAAACAGACGGGAAAATCATTAAAAAAAATCCAACTGACGAAAGGCGGTGGTTGAGTCGACAGCGTGACGGCGCCGCATTCAGGACGACGCGAGTTCAATCCCCTCCCGGTGCCACCAAGCTGGGATTTTTCAGGCGCCGCCGAGTGACTTAAAACTACCCACATGCTGTCCAGAAGACCACCTATCAACCCGGACTCTAGATTCTAGGATTAAAGATGAGCTCCGGGAGGGCAGCAAGAGCCAATGCAAGATGGCGCCACTATAAACACTCTCCTGCGCCAGAACGGGGAATCAGGCCCCACCGCCAAGAAGCCTTGGGCCGACCATGAAGCCCCACCGGGAAGAAGCCTTGGGCCGACCATCAGGCCCCACCGGGAAGAAGCCTTGGGCCGACCATCAGGCCCCACCGGGATGAAGCCTTGGGCCGACCATCAAGATCCACCGGGAAGAAGCCTTGGGCCGAACATCAGGACCCACCGGGATGAAGCCTTGGGCCGACCATCAAGATCCACCGGGAAGAAGCCTTGGGCCGACCATCAAGATCCACCGGGAAGAAGCCTACCCGCGCAATAGGGTAGGCGGTGGCCGAACTGGTAGCGTACTGGACCCACATTCGCCGCGTGATGGACGACGCGGGTTCGAATCACGCTACCACTCGGAAATTTCAGACACCGCCGAGTGGCATACAACTACCCACATGCTGTCCTGAAGAACACCCATCAACCCGGACTCTAGAGGAAGCCGTCCAAGCGAATCAAGAACGAGTTCCGGGGGGCAGCATGAGCCAATGCAAGATGGCGCCACTATAAACACTCGCCTGCGCCAGAACGGGCTGGGCCGACCATCAGGCCCCACCTGGAAGAAGCCTTGGGCCGACCATCAGGCCCCACCGGGAAGATGCCTACCGGCGCAGTAGGCAACGACGTAAAAAAAAAAAAAAAAAAAAAAAAAAAACCCTGACACGTGGAGAGGTCAACAGGTGGACATTAAGTGACACTAGAAAAAAACGGATACAAATGCACAAACAAACAAACAACTACGGGTAAGGTCGTTCAGAAGACGGTGTGTAATGAGATTGAGTTAATAGGAAGTTTACGTCGCCCTTGGAACTTCGAGACACGGGGGAGTCACGTATGAAAACAGACTGATATATGTTGCTGATACTGATGATGATACTATTATTATTATTATTATTATTATTATTATTATTATTATTATTATTATTATTATTATTATAACTATTATTATTATTATTATTATTATTATTATTATTATTATTATTATTATTATTATTATTGTTATTATTATTACCTGAAGACGAGGTGAAGGTTGAGAAAGCTGCGGCGGCGGCGACCGAGTGGCGGCGGTGGGGGTCAGCGGCCTTGTGGAGAGAGAGAGTGTGTGTGTGTGTGTGTTTTGACCTGCGTGCCCGCCCCCACCTCTCTCTCTCTCTCTCTCTCTCTCTCTCTCTCTCTCTCTCTCTCTCTCTCTCTCTCTCTCTCTCTCTCTCTCTCCCAGTGACCTACTTCTCCAGTACGGTGCATAATAGAAAACGTTAGAAGAGTTAGGAGGAGGAGGAGGAGGAGTTGGAGAAGGACACGGTAGAGTTAGGAGAAGGAGGATGAGGATGAGGATGATGATGAGGAGAAGGAGGAGGAGAAGTAGGAGGAGGAGAAAGAGGAGGAGGAGGAGGAGAAGTAGGAGGAGGAGGAGGAAACATGGAAACATGGACTAGCAGGCAGCAGAAAGCCTGTTGGCTCATTACTAGGCTGCCTGCGTTCAGTGATTTAATCAATCCGTTTGCCACAGAAGTGGCTTGCAGGGAAGGATTAAAGCACTTGTGTACCTACTCTTGGGAACGTTCAGTTCACTCCTGTTGCAGCAAAGTGGCGATCAATGCGTTTCTTGAAGGAGTTGATGGTCTCTGCGCTAACCACTTCTGCAGGAAGGCTGTTCCAGTGGCGAACAACTCTATTCGAGAAGTAACTCCTGCCGATGTCGGTATTGCATCGCTTTGCTTGAATTGTTTTTCCGTTGTTTCTTGTTCTCAGGTTAGTTTGTAGCGTGAAGAGTTTGGAGTGATCAACGTTGCTGAGCTTGTTCAGGTACTTAAAGACTTGTATCATGTCTCCCCGCAGTCGTCTCTTTTCCAACGTGAAGAGGTTGAGTCGCTCGAGTCGTTCTTCATAGGGTTTCGTCCTCAGTGATGGTATCATCTTCGTGGCGCGGCGCTGTACTCTCAAGTAATTCAATGTCTTTCCTGTAATTTAGAGACCAGAATTGCACGGCGTATTCCAGGTGGGGCCTTACCAGCGAATTATACAAGGATAACATAACTCCCGGCGTCTTGTATTCGAAGTTCCTCGATATGAACCCAAGCATTGTATTGGCTTTCTTACAGGCGGACTTGCAGTGTTTTGTTTGTTTCAAGTCACTGCTGATGGTGACCCAGAGGTCTCTTTCCTCTTGCACAACATGTAGTGGTTCGCCACCCATGTGGTATATGTGGTTGCTGTTTCTGGATCCGATATGCATTACTTTACATTTGGTAGTGTTGAAGGACATCTGCCATTTTTCTGACCACCGAGTGATCTGGTCCAGGTCTCTGGATAATTTCGCAGTCTGCCGTCGTGAGGCCTTCCCACCCACCTTTGTGTCGTCGGCAAATTTTGAAAGATTGGATTTAATCCTAGTTCTAGGTCGTTGATATATATGATGAAAAGTATGGGTCCCAGCACTGACCCTGTGGCACTCCACTTGTGACCAGGAGCCACTCGGAGGCCTGTCCGTTGAGTACAACTCGTTGTTTTCAGTGAGCCAGTCTTTGATCCACGCTGTCAGATCGTCGCCTAATCCCGCCGACTTAAGTTTCTTGAGGAGTCTTTCATGTGGCACTTTGTCAAAGGCTTTCTGAAAGTCTAGATATATAACATCACTGGGGATATGATTATCCCAGTTTTCATAGATACCTTGGAAGAAGTCCAATAAATTGGTTAAGCATGAGCGCTTGTTCCTGAAACCGTGCTGAGCATCGGAAATGATGTTGTTGTCTTCAAGGAACCTAACGAGTTTGTCTCTGATGATCTTCTCGAGGATTTTTCCGCCACTGAGGTCAAGCTGATTGGTCTGTAGTTTAGGGCCACACTTTTGTCTCCCTTTTTGTAGATCGGTGTTACGTTCGCTTGTTTCCAGTCTTTCGGGACTTTGTTTTGTTGTAGTGACAGATTGTAGATGGCGGTGAGTGGCTTGAGGATTTGCTGCTTGAGTTCCTTGAGCAGCCTGGGTGACAAGTCGTCGGGTCCGGTAGACTTGTTTGTCTCGAGTTTGTCTAGGTACTTTTTCACATCCCGTTCGTCGATTGTACCAATTTCTAGGGGAGTGATTCCCATCGGTGGGGAAGGGCTCTCGGGTACGGACTGGGTATTCTCGACCGTGAACACAGACGCGAAGTTCCTGTTTAGGATTCCGACCATTTGTCTACTGTCCTGTGTTAGTACGTCACTTTCATCTTTTAGGGGACCGATATTGCTTTTTGTCTTCTTTTTGGTTCTTATATACGTGAAGAACTTTTTCGGGTTGGACTTGGCTTCGCGTGCAATTTGCTTTTCATAGTCACGTTTACTCTGGCGAATGAGTGTTCTGCAAGCTCTGAGGCTTTGATGGTACTGTTCGCGTGCCTCGTCAGTGCTGTGATAAGTAGTAGTAGTAGTAGTAGTAGTAGTAGTAGTAGTTGTAGTAGTAGTAGTAGTAGTAGTAGTAGTAGTAGTAGGAGGAGGAGGAGGAGGAGGAGGAGGAGGAAACATGGAAACATGGTCTAGCAGGCAGCAGAAAGCCTGTTGGCTCATTACTAGGCTGCCTGCGCTCAGTGATTCAATCAATCCGTTTGCCATAGGAGTGGCTTGCAGGGAAGGATTAAAGCACTTGTGTATCTACTCTTGGGAGCGTTCAGTTCACTCCCGATGCAGCAAAGTGGCGATCAATGCGTTTCTTGAAGGAGTTGATGGTCTCTGCGCTAACCACTTCTGCAGGAAGGCTGTTCCAGTGGCGAACAACTCTATTCGAGAAATAACTCCTGCCGATGTCGGTATTGCATCGCCTTGCTTGAATTGTTTTTCCTTTGTTTCTTGTTCTCAGGTTGGTTTGTAGCGTGAAGAGTTTGGAGTGATCAACGTTGCTGAGCTTGTTCAGGTACTTAAAGACTTGTATCATGTCTCCCCGCAGGCGTCTCTTTTCCAACGTGAAGAGGTTGAGTCGCTCGAGTCGCTCTTCATAGGGCTTCGTCCTCAGTGATGGTATCATCTTCGTGGCGCGGCGCTGTACTCTCTCTAGTAATTCAATGTCTTTCCTGTAATTAGGAGACCAGAATTGCACGGCGTATTCCAGGTGGGGCCTTACCAGCGAATTGTACAAGGATAACATAACTCCCGGCGTCTTGTATTTGAAGTTCCTCGATATGAACCCAAGCATTGCATTGGCTTTCTTACAGGCGGACTTGCAGTGTTTTATTTGTTTCAAGTCACCGCTGATGGTGACCCCGAGGTCTCTTTCCTCTTGCACAAGATGTAGTGGTTCGCCACCCATGTGGTATGTGTGGCTGCTGTTTCTGGATCCGATATGCATTACTTTACATTTGGCAGTGTTGAAGGACATCTGCCATTTTTCTGACCACCGAGTGATCTGGTCCAGGTCTCTCTGGATAATTTCGCAGTCTGCCGTTGTGAGGGCCTTCCCACCCACCTTTGTGTCATCGGCAAATTTTGAAAGATTGGATTTCAATCCTAGTTCTAAGTCGTTGATATATATGATGAAAAGTATGGGTCCCAGCACTGACCCCTGTGGCACTCCACTTGTGACCGGGAGCCACTCGGAGGCCTGTCCGTTGAGTACAACTCGTTGTTTTCTTCCAGTGAGCCAGTCCTTGATCCACGCTGTCAGATTGCCGCCTAATCCCGCCGACTTGAGTTTCTTGAGGAGTCTTTCGTGTGGCACTTTGTCAAAGGCTTTCTGAAAGTCTAGATATATAACATCGCTGGGGATATGATTATCCCAGTTTTCATAGATACCTTGGAAGAAGTCCAATAAATTGGTTAAGCATGAGCGCTTGTTCCTGAAACCGTGCTGAGCATCGGAAATGATGTTGTCTTCAAGGAACCTAACGAGTTTGTCTCTGATGATCTTCTCGAGGACTTTTCCCGCCACAGAGGTCAGGCTGATTGGTCTGTAGTTTAGGGCCACACTTTTGTCTCCCTTTTTGTAGATCGGAGTTACATTCGCTTGTTTCCAGTCTTTTGGGACTTTGTTTTGTTGTAGCGACAGATTGTAGATGGTGGTGAGTGGCTTGAGGATTTGCTGTTTGAGTTCCTTGAGCAGCCTGGGTGACAAGTCGTCGGGTCCGGTGGACTTGTTTGTCTCGAGTTTGTCTAGGTACTTCTTCACATCCCGTTCTTCGATTGTGCCAATTTCTAGGGGAGTGATTCCCATCGGTGGGGTAGGGCTCTCGGGTACGGACTGGGTATTCTCGACCGTGAACACAGACGCGAAGTTTCTGTTTAGGATTTCGACCATTTGTCTACTGTCCTGTGTTAGTACGTCTCTTTCATCTTTTAAGGGACCGATATTGCTTTTTGTCTTCTTTTTGGTTCTTATATACGTGAAGAACTTTTTCGGGTTGGACTTGGAGGATAAGTAGTAGTAGTAGTAGTAGTAGTAGTAGTAGTAGGAGGAGGAGAAGTAGGAGGAGGAGGAGGAGGAGGATAAGTAGTAGTAGTAGTAGTAGTAGTAGTAGTAGTAGTAGTAGTAGGAGGAGGAGGAGGAGGAGGAAGACTAGGAAGCATGGAAGAGCAGGCACCATAAAGCATGTATACTTTCAGTCACCGAGGCCCAGGCTTAGCTTCAAACTTCACCTAATGCCGCCCGCTTAATGGCATATAACAAAGCTGGCAGCTCCGCCAGTGACTCAAGGAGCAGATTCAAGTTTTTTTTTTTCAACAAAGGAGACAGCTGAAGGGCACAAAAATGATGAAACAATGGTAAAAAAAAACAAGCCCGCTACTCGCTGCTCCTAAAAAAAAAAAAAAGAATCCAAAGAGGTGGCCGAAAGAGAAGTCAATTTCGGAAGGAGAGGTGTCCAGATACCCTCCTCTTGTAAGAGTTCACGTCGTAGGCAGGAGGCAATACAGATGAAGGGAGACTGTTCCAGAGTTTACCAGCGTGAGGGATGAAAGAGTAAAGATGCTGGTTAACTCCTGCATAAGGGGTTTGGACAGTATAGGGAGGACACTGAGTAGAAAGTCGCATGCAGGTGGGCCACGGGAGGGGGGAAGGCATGCAGTTAGCAAGTTCAGAAGAGCAGTCAGCGTGAAAATATCGATGGAAGATAGAAAGAGAGGTAACATGGCGGCGGAATTTAAGAGGTAGAAGACTATCAGTAAGAGGAGGAGAGCTGATGAGACGAAGAGCCTTAGACTCCACTCTGTCCAAGAGAGCGGTGTGAGTGGAGCCCCCCCACACGTGAGATGCATACTCCATATCACGCAAAAAATTGTAACATTTTCAATATTTTCACTTTATATGCTTTTACAATATTGTGAAACACCTATCACTAAGAGTCAAAGGCTCTTCGTCTCATCGATTCTCTTCCTCTTACTGATGTTGCCTTTCTTTCTATCTTCTATCGATATTTTCACGCTGACTGCTCTTTTGAACTTGCTAACTCCATGCCTCCACACCTCCCGAGGCCCCGCTGCACACGACTTTCTACTCCTGCTCACCCCTCTGCTATCCAAATCCCTTATGCAAGAGTTAACCAGCATCTTCGTTCTTTCATCCCTCACGCAGGTTAACTCTAGAATAGCCTTCCTTCGTCTGTATTTCCTCCTGCCTACGACTTGAACCTCACTTTTGGCTACTCTTTTAAACTCTTTTTATAGGGGCACTACTACTACTACTACTACTACTACTACTACTACTACTACTACTACTACTATTACTATTACTACTACTACTATTACTTCTACTATTTACTCATACTTCTAATTCTACTACTACTACTACTACTACTACTACTAATAATAATAATAATAATAATAATAGTAATAATAATAATAATATTATTACTACTACTACTTCTACTACTACTACAACTACTGCGACTTACTCTTACTTCTAATTCTACTACTACTACTACTATTACTACTACTACTACTACTACTACTACTACTACTAATTCTACTACTACTACTACTACTACTGCGACTTACTCCTACTTCTAATTCTACTACTACTACTACTATTACCACTACTACTACTATTACTACTACAACAACAACTAAAATAATAATAATAATAATAATAATAATAATAATAATAATAATAATAATAATAATAATAATAATAACACTAATAATTCCGTAATATTAATAATCTTCCTTCCAAGGCCATTCACTCGCAACTAGTACCAAAAACGTCAGTGTGCAAAAGTGAGGAGGAGGAGGAGGAGGAGGAGGAGGGAGAGGAAGACTATAACTGGTGGAGGAGAGTTGGGAGGGAAGAAGGAAGAAGCGAAGGGAGGCAGAGAAGTTAGAGAATTATTAACAAGCCTGAACGATCATTTCAGACTGTCGGCTGGAGAGTCACTCATCCGAGACTTCACGGAGCGCATCGTAGCCAATACTAACAACAACAACAACAACAATAACAACAAAAACAACAACAACAACTAGATCTAGAACTAGAACTAGAACATGAATAAGAACAAGCAGAAGAAGAAAAAGAAGAAGAAGAACAACAACAACAACAACAATAACAATAACAATAATAACAACAGCTACTACTACTACTACTACTACTACTACTACTACTACTACTACTACTCCGTCTACTACCACTACTACTACTACTACTACACACACACACACACACACACACACACACATATACACCGACAACCCCCCCCCCCCACACACACACACACACACACTATAGAATGGATGTCAAATGTACATCTCAAGCTGGATTTAGCATTAGTTAGACCTCATCTTGAACATGCGGTGCAGTACTGGTCACCTTACTATAGAATGGATGTCAAATGTATATGTCAAGCTGGATTTAGCATTAGTTAGACCTCATCTTGAATATGTGGTTCAGTTCTGGTCACCTTACTATAGAATGGATATCAAAATGTTAGAATCGGTACAGAGGACTGAGATGGTTCAAAGGTACTGGAATTCATTTCATGGAGCGTAAGCAACAGAAGCGCCGAAGTCATCCTGAATCTGTATTTAGCATTAGTTAGACCTCATCTGGATTATACGGTGCAGTATTGGCCGCCTTAATATAGAATGTATGTCAAATGTATGTCAAGCTGCATTTGGCATTAGTTAGACCTCATCTTGATTATGCGGTTCTGTTCTGGTCACCTTACTATAGAATGGATATAAAAATGTTTGAATCGGTACAAAGGAGAATGACTAAGATGGCTTGCGGGTACTGGGATTCATTTCAAGGAGCGTAAGCAACAGAAGCGCCGAAGTCATCCTCAAGCTGCATGTGGTATTAGTTAGACCTCATCTTGAATATGCGGTGCAGTTCTGGTCACCTTACTATAGAATGGATGTCAAAATGCTGGAATTGGTACAGAGGATGACTAAGATGGTTCACGGATACTGGGATTCATTTCAAGGAGCGTAAGCAACAGAAGCGCCGAAGTCATCCTCAAGCTGTATTTGTCGTTAGCTAGACCTCATCTTGAATATGCGGTGCAGTTCTGGTCACCTTACTATAGAATGTATGTCAAATGTCTGTCAAGCTGCATTTAGCATTAGTTAGATTCATATTGATTATGCGGTTCAGATTTGGTCACCTTACTATAGAACGGATATGAAAATGATAGAATCGGTACAGAGGAGGATGACAGAGATGGTTCACGGATTCATTTCAAGAAGCGTAAGCAACAGAAGCGCCGAAGTCATCCTCAAGCTGTATTTAGCACTAGATAGACCTCATCTTGAATATGCGGTTCAGTTTTTGTCACCTTACAATAGAATGTAAGTGAAATGTATGTCAAGCTGCATTTAGCATTAGTTAGACCTCATCTTGATTATGCAGTGCAGTTCTGGTCACCTTACTATAGAATGTATGTCAAATGTATGTCAAGCTGAGTTTACCATTAATTAGACCTCCAGTTGATTATGCGATTCAAATTTGGTCACCTTACTATAGAATGTATGTCAAAATGCTGGAATCGGTACAGAGGAGGATGACAAAGATAATTCACGGGTTAAAAACTTGCCATTTGAGGAAAGATTTAAACAAATAAACTTACATTCTCTAGCAAGGCGGAGGATGTGAGGAGACTTGATCGAGGTATATAAATGGTTGAAGGGCTTTAATAAGGGGTATTAGTAAGGTTCTAATGGTAAGAGAACTGGGTAGGACACGCAGTAATGGGTTTAAAAAGTGGATAAGTTCAAATTAAACAAGGACATAGGCAAGAATTGGTTTACTAAAAGAGTGGTACATGAGTCTGTCTGTCTGTCGGTCGGTCGGTCGGTCTCTCTCTCTCTCTCTCTCTCTCTCTCTCTCTCTCTCTCTCTCTCTCTCTCTCTCTCTCTCTCTCTCTCTCTCTCTATCTGTCTATCTATCTATCTCCACACACACACACACACACACACATACAAATCATCAATACTCTTTCATTAGTCCTTCTCATAACCTAATCTTTACGGACCCAAACGTTCGTCACCTTCCAATACTTTTATTCTGAATACCTCATCGCTTTCCTCACCTCCGCCTCTCTGCATTGTTGCCTGTCTTTGTTACGTGAGCTGACGGCCGTGACTCAGGTGAGGGTCGATACACAGGTAAATACGGATACGTTCATACACAAAGCAGAAATATCCAAAGACTTAGAAACTTGCAACGCAGAGAAGGACTAATAAGGCCCCTTTCACACGAGCGGTTTCTGACGCTCCGGCGAGCGGCAGCCGCACGGCACCTGGACATCTACGGTCAAGTGCGGTGTCTGCTGCATCCGCCTCGGTATCTCCTTCAGTCATATTTGTAATCCTCTCTTGAGGGATCCCACAAACAAGGCCGTCTTTCAATCTCGGAGATCAGCAGCTCCGTGTCATGATAATTTTTAATTAGTCATAACCCTGAAATTTATATGTAGATATTTGTTGTACAGAGGTATACAGAATTAATATGTAAGACACTTACATTTTCAATATACATTAATTGAAAGTTCATACGATGGGAAATATAGTGCATACCAGCTTTTCCAATGATGCAAAGTGGTCGCGTGGCCTTCCTCCCAGTGTTGACAGACAACTATCCCTCGATGCACGCGGCAAACACCACATGTGTGAGGGTGCCCATAGCAACACATGACCACCGAAACCGCTGTGCGGCATTTCTGCCCCTGCGTTCTTGCTGGCAGTCCGGCAGGGTGCGGCTGCCGGACCGGCAGTCCACCCGCTCCGGCTTCGTGTGAAAGCACCCATAAGAGTCAATGTAAAGCTAAACCGTCCGGCACGTGCCGCAGCGGCAGAAACCGCTCGTGTGAAAGGGGCCTAAAGAAGTTCAATTTTCATTCACTGGAAAGATTTGGACTGCCGGGTGAAAAGGAAAGTTTCGTTTAGTCGGCGCAACATCTGTAGTCATATGCCGGAGAGAGACAGAAGGGGAAGGAATTATAGAAGGGAACAGATGCCAGGAGACGGGACGCAACCCCCGATTAATACCTGGTACCCATTCACTGCTGGGTGGACAGGGGCGTAGGGTATTGGAAAAGCCGCCAAAATTTTTCCACTCCGCCCGGGAATCGAACCCGGGCTCTCTCGGTTGTGAGCCGAGTGTGCTAACCACTTCACCACGAAGCCCCCTTCTACCGGGTGACCTGATTGAGGTTTTCCATAAGTAATGTAGATCAGTAAAGGCTACGTAGATAAAGTGCTCAGTCCCTCCCTCCTCCTCCCACCCAAAAAAGACGTTCGGACAAAGTATCAAATGGTTCAAGCTCGGTAAACTCAGGTTCAGGAAGTAGAAGAAAATGGAAGAAAAAATTTGGGTGACGGATACCAGAATCGATACTTCACTTTTCCTTACTCTGTGGTACGTTTTTTTATTTTTATTTTACGTGTACGCCTATAGCGCCGATAGGCTATTCGTGAGGGGCCTAGATGGTAGTCGGCCCCAGCCGCAGGCAAGTGTTTATAGTAGGCCATCTTCTCTTGTTGGAATGAATAAGTCTGTACGTGATCGAGTATTCCAAACGATCGAATGTGTCTGTGAAATTGGGGTAGGCGGTGGCTGAGTGGTAGCGTGCTGGGCCCATATTCACCGCGTGATGGACGACTCGAGTTCGAATCCCCTCGTTACCACCTGGGATTTTTCAGTCACCGCCGAGTGGCTTAAAACTACCCACATGCTGTCCTGAAGACCACCCATCAAACTGGACTCTAGAGGAAACCATCCAAATGAATCAAGAAGGAATTCCGGGGGGCAGCATGAGGCAAGAGAAGATGGCGCCACTATAAACACTTGCCTGCGCCGTGACGGGCTGGGACCAACTACCATACAGGCCCCTCAAGCAGCCTACCGGCGCTATAGGCATAGACGTAAAAAAAAAAAAAAAAATCCACTAGAAATTTCGTCAAAGTTTGCGTGATAAACTTTTCGTCTCATCAGTTCCCCTCCTCTACCTCTTAACTTTCGCCGCAGTACTACCTTTCCTTCTATCTTCTATCGATATTTTCATGCTGACTGCTTTTTCAACTTGCTCGCTTCATACCTCTCCCCCTCCCGCGGTCTCGCTGCACTCGACTTTCTATTTAACCCGGTGGTGGCAGCAGCGGGGATCATGTGTCTTTAATGGTCCCCCCAAGCGAGAAAAATGAGAAAAAAAATTACCCCTCACATAAACCATTTCATAATATACATCAAAGCATTTGTGATGGGATTATGTATAATTTATTATGAGGGGTTTAAATCATGGCACAAATTTGGCCCGTCGCTGCTGCACGTAAAGCCACAAATTTGGCCCGTCGCTGCTGCAAGGTAATGCCACAAATTTGGCCCGTCGCTGCTGCAGGTAAAGATACAAATTTGGCCCGTCGCTGCTACACTTCAAGCCACAAATTTGGCCCGTCGCTGCTACACGGTAAAGCCACAAATTTGGCCCGTCGCTGCTACATGTAAAGCCACAAATTTGGCCCGTCGCTGCTACACGGTAAAGCCACAGATTTGGCCCGTCGCTGCTACACGGTAAAGCCACAGATTTGGCCCGTCGCTGCTACACGGTAAAGCCACAGATTTGGCCCGTCGCTGCTACACGGTAAAGCCACAGATTTGGCCCGTCGCTGCTACACGGTAAAGCCACAGATTTGGCCCGTCGCTGCTACACGGTAAAGCCACAGATTTGGCCCGTCGCTGCTACACGGTAAAGCCACAGATTTGGCCCGTCGGTGCTATCGGGATAAGCTTGTAGCAGTCACCGCTTAAATTGTGTGCTTCTCCTCAGTGACAAAGAACATGTAGCGCTGTAAGCGCAGACTCATTAAGTCGTTTATTGCAAACTCATTAAGTGTATTTCCTTTGTCTCTCTGGCGGATATGACTTTCTCTATCCGTGAACCGATTAGCACTTAGAACACTCGCTACCACCAACAGTTCGTGACCCCTGCAGTGTTGCTATGGTTCAAGGTGGCTTATGACCGGTGCCGTACCAAGTCCAACCCGAAAAAGTTCTTCACGTATATAAGAACCAAAAAGAAGACAAAAAGCAATATCGGTCCCCTAAAACATGAAAGTGACGTACTAACACAGGACAGTAGACAAATGGTCGAAATCCTAAACAGGAACTTCGCGTCTGTGTTCACGGTCGAGAATACCCAGTCCATACCCGAGAGCCCTTCCCCACCGATGGGAATCACTCCCCTAGAAATTGGTACAATCGACGAACGGGATGTGAAAAAGTACCTAGACAAACTCGAGACAAACAAGTCTACCGGACCCGATGACTTGTCGCCCAGGCTGCTCAAGGAACTCAAGCAGCAAATCCTCAAGCCACTCACCGCCATCTACAATCTGTCACTACAACAAAACAAAGTCCCGAAAGACTGGAAACAAGCGAACGTAACACCGATCTACAAAAAGGGAGACAAAAGTGTGGCCCTAAACTACAGACCAATCAGCTTGACCTCAGTGGCGGGAAAAATCCTCGAGAAGATCATCAGAGACAAACTCGTTAGGTTCCTTGAAGACAACAACATCATTTCCGATGCTCAGCACGGTTTCAGGAACAAGCGCTCATGCTTAACCAATTTATTGGACTTCTTCCAAGGTATCTATGAAAACTGGGATAATCATATCCCCAGTGATGTTATATATCTAGGCTTTCAGAAAGCCTTTGACAAAGTGCCACATGAAAGACTCCTCAAGAAACTTAAGTCGGCGGGATTAGGCGACGATCTGACAGCGTGGATCAAAGACTGGCTCACTGAAAGAAAACAACGAGTTGTACTCAACGGACAGGCCTCCGAGGGGCTCCCGGTCACAAGTGGAGTGCCACAGGGGTCAGTGCTGGGACCCATACTTTTCATTATATATATCAACGACCTAGAACTAGGATTAAAATCCAATCTTTCAAAATTTGACGACGACACAAAGGTGGGTGGGAAGGCCCTCACGACGGCAGACTGCGAAATTATCCAGAGAGACCTGGACCAGATCACTCGTTGGTCAGAAAAATGGCAGATGTCCTTCAACACTACGAAATGTAAAGTAATGCATATCGGATCCAGAAACAGCAACCACATATACCGCATGGGTGGCGAACCACTACATGTTGTGCAAGAGGAAAGAGACCTCGGGGTCACCATCAGCAGTGACTTGAATCAAACAAAACACTGCAAGTCCGCCTGTAAGAAAGCCAATACAATGCTTGGGTTCATATCGAGGAACTTCGAATACAAGACGCCGGGAGTTATGTTATCCTTGTATAATTCGCTGGTAAGGCCCCACCTGGAATACGCCGTGCAATTCTGGTCTCCTAATTACAGGAAAGACATTGGATTACTTGAGAGAGTACAGCGCCGCGCCACGAAGATGATACCATCACTGAGGACGAAACCCTATGAAGAACGACTCGAGCGACTCAACCTCTTCACGTTGGAAAAGAGACGACTGCGGGAAGACATGATACAAGTCTTTAAGTACCTGAACAAGCTCAGCAACGTTGATCACTCCAAACTCTTCACACTACAAACTAACCTGAGAACAAGAAACAACGGAAAAACAATTCAAGCAAAGCGATGCAATACCGACATCGGCAGGAGTTATTTCTCGAATAGAGTTGTTCGCCACTGGAACAGCCTTCCTGCAGAAGTGGTTAGCGCAGAGACCATCAACTCCTTCAAGAAACGCATTGATCGCCACTTTGCTGCAACGGGTGTGAACTGAACGTTCCCAAGAGTAGGTACACAAGTGCTTTAATCCTTCCCTGCAAGCCATTCCTGTGGCAAACGGATTGATTAAGTGACTGAACGCAGGCAGCCTAGTAATGAGCCAACAGGCTTTCTGCTGCCTGCTAGTCCATGTTTCCATGTTTCCAGGAGAATGACTGCTACTTATTTCTTAGTACTGCAAGGCTACTACTATGACTACTGTTGCTACCTGCTAATACTATATGTACTACTACTACTACTACTACTACTACTACTACTGCTGCTACGTTGCCACTTTTACTACCGGTTGCTACTCCCATGAAACAATGCATAGCCACTAGTTTTGTTGATGTATGTTGATTTTACTACTAACTACTACTACTACTACTACTACTACTACTACCTTCATTATTACTACCAACTATAAGACTACATACTTCTGCTGCTACTACTTCTATTGTTAATATTCTCCTACTTCTCGTTCTTGTTCTTGTTCTTATATTACTACTACTAATTTTACTTCTACTACTACTAATACTACTACTACTAATACTACTACTACTACTACTACTACTGCTACTACTACTACCAGTACGGTACTACTTATTATTACTTATTACCACCAACCAACCACCACCACCTCCTCTATCATCTCTTTACTTCTACCGCTATTAACCTGTTGACAGTCTGAAGAAGCACTTTAGGCTAAGCTTGTTCACAAAAAGACGTTTAGTTACTTCTGGCCCCCGGAGAGACGGAACAGTGAAGCTCTGTTCACTCACCTGGCAGCGCCTCGAGGTGAGTGTGTGTGTGTGTGTGTGTGTGTGTGTGTGTGTGTGTGTGTGTGTGGTTAACCTGGCATTTCCAGTGCTGCCAGTAAGGGTGTGTCAAGGGTCTTTCACTCGCCTTCTCCCTCCCTCTCTTTATCTAGACGCCACGATAAAAGCCCGTATTCTTAAACATATCGGCGCCTCACTGCGCCTGCTTGAAAAGCCTCTCGTAGGAGTTGTTGGGCTTGTCATGGACTGTTTTGTGATGTTTGAAAAGCCTCTCGTAGAAGTTGTTGGGCTTTTCATGGACTGTTTTGTGATGTTTGAAAAGCCTCTCGTAGAAGTTGTTGAGCCTTTCATGAACTGTTTTGTGATGTTTGAAAAGCCTCTCGTAGAAGTTGTTGGGCTTTTCATGGACTGTTTTGTGATGTTGAAAAGCCTCTCGTATAAGTTGCTGGGGTTTTCATTTATTGTTTTGTGATCCTGGTGATAGTTTACTCGGCTTCTGCATCTTGAACGGGAAAAATCACCATGAAAACCCTGTAACTCATTTCTGTGGCCTTGGGAAATGGTCGTAATGGGAGTAGGAAGGAGGGAATAATACGTGCAATAGGAGTAGGAAGGAATAGGGGAAATAATATGGACCTCTCTCCCTCTTTCTCTCCCCTCTCTAGACGCCGTGAGACAAAGGCAAGCGTGGTTTCTTTATGAGTTCAGTGCTGGCTGTTTTCCGCACTGATATAATAATAATTATTTATAATAGTTGGTGACAGTGTTAGTTATGGCTTGCTCGTAGCTACCTCACTGCTCGGGAAGACACTAGAGTTAATGCACTTCACTATAGGAGTTTTTCTCTCTCTCTCTCTCTCTCTCTCTCTCTCTCTCTCTCTAACCTAGTCAGTAATGTCACGGTAGGAGAACACCTCGGTTCCTGCGATCATAAACTAGTGCGCGTTGACATTAGAGCTCAAACATCGGTGACTGAAAATAAAGTTAAGGTGCCCAATTTCAAAAGAGCCAACTTCGTAGAAATCCGACGAAAACTAATAGATATGCAACTATCAGATGACGGCAATGCAGAGGACGCCTGGCTAAACTTTTAAAAATCACTTACTCACTCAGCAGGACACATTGTTCCCTTGTGCGAAGCGAATTAACACTAATAAAAGTCCACCTTGGTTTAATAGCGAAATTAAACAGTCAGTCAAGGAGAGAAAATTGTCTTACAGGTTGAAAGACCAAAGCATCGCCCGAAAACATTAGACTTTACAATGATGCAAGGCGACGAGTAAAAGATTAGTGCATCAGGCAAAGCGTAGATATGAAGAAAATATTGCAGCCAACTGTAAAAATAATCCGAAAATCCTTCTTCAGTTACATAAACAACAGAAAGGCGATCAGAAGTGGAATTGGACCTTTAACAAACAGCGACGGTGCACTAGTGACTGACAGCCAACACGTTGCAAACTCTATTAAATAATTACTTTCCTCGGTGTTTAATAATAACAGTCCTCCCACCACCACCAACAACACCAGTACTAATGTAAATCCTGAGCATGCATTGTCTAACTTTGAAATAAAACCCGATGAAGTCCTTAAAGCCCTCAAATCACTTAAAACAAATAAAAAGTCCTGGACCTGATAAAGTATATCCAACTCTTGCTGAAAGAAACAAAGAGCGAAATACCTCTCCCTCACAACCGTATTCAATATGTCCTTGCGACAAGGCATTGTCCTTCAGATTGGAAAAAAGGCTAACGTGACACCGATTTTTAAGAAAGGAGACAAAAAAGTACCAGGTAATTACAGGCCCATTAGTCTAACTTCGGTTGTAGGTAAGCTACTTGAGGGCATAATTAGAGACAAAATTGTGAGTTACCTTGAAAACCACTCATTAATTGGGGACTCACAACATGGCTTCCGAAACAAAAGATCCTGCCTATCAAATCTATTAACCTTTTATAACGACCTCTTCACTGTTTATGACGTAACCAAATCACTGGACGTAGTCTATCTTGATTTCAGAAAGCGTTTGATAAAGTCCCGCATCAAAAATTACTTTACAAATTAAAGCAAATAGGTATTGACGGTCAGGTAAACCAATGGATCGCGAATTGGTTGAGCAACAGACAACAAAGAGTAGTGATTGACGGATTTAACTCAGAGTGGGCGCCGGTCACTAGTGGTGTCCCTCAGGGCTCGGTTCTTGGCCCAGTGCTCTTCATTATTTACATCAACGACGTGGATGTTGGACTCAATAACCGCATTAGTAAATTTGCAGACGACACAAAGATTGGTAACTCGGTTCTCACTGACGAAGACAGGCAAAGCCTCCAAGAGGATTTGCACAAAATTTCAGCTTGGTCGGATAGATGGAGATGCCTTTAACGTAGACAAGTGCCAGGTCCTTCAAGTTGGAACGAGGAATAAGAAGTTTGATTACGAAATGCGCGGCGTTAAACCAAAGCGTTCAATGCGTCAAGGACTTGGGGGTCAAAATATCGTCAAACCTCAAATTCTCACAGCAATGCATCGATGCAGCAAATAAAGCGAACAGAATGTTGGGCTTCATGAAAAGAAACTTTTTATTTAAGAATAAAGATGTAATACTCTGCTCTACAACAGTTTAGTCAGACCCCACTTGGAATATGCGGTACAGTTTTGGTCTCCCCACCATGCAAAGGATATTGCTGAATTAGAAGGTGTTCAGCGTCGGGCAACGAAAATTATCCCTTCCTTGCGCAACAAATCCTACGAAGAAAGGCTTTCTACCCTTAACATGTTCTCTCTTGAGAAACGTCGCCTCGAGGAAAAACTGATCGAATGTTTTAAAATACTTAATGGTTTCACGAATGTAGACAGATCATCATTGTTTATGATCGATGACACTTTGCGCACGAGGAACAATGGCGTAAAACTCAGATGTAGACAAGTAAATTCAGACTGCACCAAATTTTTCTTCACCAACGTTGTAGTGCGAGAATGGAATAAGCTCCCACCATCAGTGGTCCAGTGTAACACGATTGACTCCTTCAAAAATAAGCTCGACCGTCACTTCCTTCAACTTAATATCAACTAGAGTAGAAATGCAACGTTTTGGAGTCTTCTGATTAATGTAAAATCACTTAGGTTTAAGGACAGACCACCAAGTCTGGACCATGGGGTCTGTGTGGTCTGATTTTCTATGTAAATCTATGTAAATCTCTCTCTCACAGATATGGAGAAATCGGGCGTCGTAGGTTTTGCCAATACAACAAAGACATATATATGTAAATGTATGTGTGTTTGTTTGTTTGTTTGTGTGGGAGAGATGGTGTGGGGGAGAGATATGGTGTGTGTGTGTGTGTGTGTGTGTGTGTGTGTGTGTGTGTGTGTGTGTGTGTGTATAATTCACCACGGCCTAATCACGTGTTGGACTCGTAATCGCCCGTGCGTGCGTGTGTGTGTGTGTGTGTGTGTGTGTGTATAATTCACCACGGCCTAATCACGTGTTGGACTCGTAATCGCCCGTGTGTGTGTGTGTGTGTGTGTGTGTGTGTGTGTGTGTGTGTGTGTGTGTGTGTGTGTGTGTGTGTGTGTGTGTGTGTGTCATGGCGGGACGTATAATAAATCCTTGCACCAAAGCGGCTTATAAAATTGGCTTACATTTATTCGACAAACACAAAGCCAACGAGGTCGAGTTTGCTGCCGCCCGCGTCCACATTGTGCGCGGGGTGTTTTGTGTGTGTGGGTGTGGGTGCGGGTGTGTGGGTTGGTGTGTGTGGGTGTGTGGTTGTGTGTAGGTGGGTGGTCAAGAGAGAGAGAGAGAGAGAGAGAGAGAGAGAGAGAGAGAGAGAGAGAGAGAGAGAGAGATGCTTATATCGTGGTTTGTGACGCAAAGAGAGAGTGTAAAGTGTGCTCAGAGTAACACTTTAGATAGGATTGTACGGTAGGCCTTTAAGAGATCTATTAGTTAAGTGGTCCCCAAAGTGGGCGGTATTACACACCTGGGGGCGCTGGAAAGGTCTGGGAGGCGGTGAGGAAAACAGGCGCGGGTGGGGGTCGGCAAGGTGGCATTAGCAGTAATTAACCCAAAGTAGCAAACAGGGCACAGAAAACACACCCACCGCTAAAGACATACGTAATAGGACACGCAATCTACGCAGTCACTATACAAACTACCTAGACGTCCACCAACCTCTTCTACAACTAAGTGAACGAGCTAAGTGATGCGTGGAACCCAAAGTGATTGATAATATTTTGTTTTTACGAAATATGAAACAAAATCTGTCACTTCATCAAGGCTAAGAGAGAAGGAGGCTGAGTGGAGGCGCTGATGTCCCTCTCTTTTGGCCACTCTTATAACCTTCTTTTTTTTTTATAGAGGTAGTTATCTTCTTCCTCCTCTTGCTCTGCCTCTCTCTTCGTTTCATCTTCCTTCTCCTTCAGTTTCTACTCCTGTTCCTCTTTCTCTTTCTCCTCCTCCTCATCTTCCTCTTTCTTTCTCTTTCTTTCTTTCTTTTTCTTCTTCCTCCTTTTCTTCCTCCTCTTCCTCCTCCTCCTCCTCCTCATTGATTTTTTTTTTACCCTTAAGCTGTTTCCTTACTGTTAGGAGAAAAAAAAAACGCATCCATCCCTTCCATGATAACTGTGAAGAGAATAAACTATGGTAACTTGTGAGATGTTGTTTGACCTTCCATATTGCAGAAACAACTAATACTAATAAAGAAATTGGGCTACTAAAGCATTTTTTATTTGTGAAACTCATGGTTGTGTTTAATCTTGTTTTCAACTTCCTGCATACCAAATACCGAGAAAGAGGTGTGTGTTCGCATGTGTGTGTCGGGGAGGGAGGGAGGAGGGAGTGCTAAGAACTCGCCTGGAAATGTTTGAACCGTTATGTTCGATAATCCGTCATGTGTACGTATATATACAGGATCAGTATACAAGGCGATCCCACTCACTCGCGGCGGGGAAGCTGGGCCGTGTTATTAAACCCTCCGGAGCCCAAGGAATTTCATTAGGCTTTCGTAAGAGTTGTGGGCATTTCCATGTGTAGTTTAATGAGCATGGTGGTAGATTGACCCTTTTTTGTACCATAAACGTTAACAAACACTCATGGGGACGCGTTTAACCTCTTGTTAGTCCTTTAAAAATGATTGATGTAAGAGAAGGAAGCGTCTAAGAATACCAGCCAATGCGTCCCGAGTCCTCGCCCGGCGCGGTGCCGCACATTCCCGTGATGGGCGTCACTTATCGTTCCCTGCCCCCCGCTGCACCGCGCCAGGCCGCCGCTGCGAGTACTAACTAAGCCTGAACTTAACAATTAGCCCAGCCGTCTGCTTTATGGGGCACATTTATTTAGCAAGCTATAAACACTTGCCTTGTAACGGGCTTGTCGGGGGGCGTTTAAAGGGTGTTGATTAAGACTTCAGCTTCCTTAAGGCGAATTATATTCGTAGCCTATATGTACAAGAAGCGACGGAGCGAGAGCGACTGTCGTTGTGTGTCAGTCGGACTCTCGTGAATGAGTCGCGAGTTACAGGTTGGAAAATAATTGTTACAATTGGTCACGTATGTCAAGGTGACCTCCACGCACCATCGGAGTGCTAAGTATACAAAACTGAGACGGTAAACACTGACGGACGACATTCCTATAAGGTGGCGTGATCTATCTGTCGTGGGGTTTTTCCATTGACAATTGTATGCCTAATTCGTGGTGATATTAAATAATAATAATACATTGATATCCTACTATAACACTGCTCGGTCACCTACCAGTGGTCGCGACCTCGCGATATATAAAAATCGAAATAGCAGTCTAGGTACCATGAACATACATAGTGGGAGTTTGTCAAGCAGACTGCCTATGATACAATTATATTAAAACACTGGCTATGTAAGAACAGATGTGGAATTATAATATAAAATAGGGAGAGGGAAACCACAACGTGTGTGACATGAAACATAAGAAACCTCTCAAAAGATAAATATAAGGACACATGTATAAGAAACTATCAACTGGCATAGTTACAGACAATGAAACGTTGATCTAGCTCCTAAAAAAAAAATACAGTAGGGAAACACAGTACAATGTTAAGTATAGGAGCAGCCAGGGTTCTGTCCCCTGACTTGTCTGAGAAAAGGAAAAACTACCTTGCCAGTGGCCTCCCGGCATCCAGTCGCCGTGTCTGCACAACCAAATAATCGTGCAGGACAAAGTTTCTCCAAATAAGGTAGCACATGACGACGAGACTGACGAACATCAGAAACATTGGTACAAAAAATCAAGGGTACAGGTAGGGGAGATGCAAATAATCAGGCAGCGTTTCCTCCAGGGTTGCCGCAAACTCTGTTTTGTTCGCGAAAGACAATGAATTAAGGGAATTAGTCACATACGAGATGCTGGAGAAATGAATGTCATCGAGAGACCGTAGAGGAAACACTCGATGGGAAATATTGGCCGTGAAAACCAGACGAATCCGGGACGGGTACGTTGTTATGTTAGTGGAGCGGATATAGCATGCTTCCGCTATGGCATAGTGACCAGTAACCCGTTGATAAGTGGTACCTCCGGGCAGATGACCGATACATAGAAGGACTGAGGGAAATAAAATAATGCAGACCCTGAAAGTTCTTATGGAAAACAGGCGTTGGTGTTGGCTGCTTGTAAAGGGCACAGGGAAAGAGCGTCAGACGCGTTCACGCGGTGAGGCGATCTCGCATACCCCTCCCGAACTGGAAGGAAGGCAAAGAGAGAAGCGCAGAGCAATAGAATCGCCTGAAGACCGTCTCCTTGCAATACTGCAAGAGTGAGTAGCTACCCGTTGAATACAGAGGCGAAATCCTTCGCGATTAGAACAAGAGACGAGGACGTGTCCAGGGCTAACACACTGTCCTTATTGAAAAGGGAACAGGGCAATTTCATTGTGCCTCAAACACGTCCGCCGTCTGAAAGGGAACATGAATGAATATGGCATCAGGGGTGAGGCTGGACTCAATCAAGGGGTAAAAATATTGACTCATGTCCGGGGTGAATAAAGGTGTTAGGCTATAATTTTGATACCCGATCTGGACAGTCGGCCTCAAATCGTGTAGAGGGAACAAGGCAGGTGTGACTCTACCGTGCGCTGCGTCAACCACGTTGCTAATAACCTGCTGATTTGCCGTTGCGACGGAGTTAATGACGTTTTCCAATACATGCAAGGCCTGATCTAGGAGGAGAAACTGATTCACCTGGTCGATCTGTTTGACAACTATGTTGATAACCTCTACCATCTTATTTGTCTGCTCTAGCAGTTCGTCAATGTTAGTATGCAATTGCGCAAGTTTTCTACAATTGGCGTTGATCACCCTGCGATTTCTAGCAGCAAAGGAAAGTACATGAGCGTAGTGGTCCCGCAAATCGCGAACGTCCTCGTCGGTAGCCGTACCGAAAAGGAACTTTGAGGCGGACCCCACGATGTTGAGCAATCCCCTCACCTGAGAGTGAACAGAGGAAAACTATAATCCATGTTTACTCCTCATCAACTTTTCCCCGTAAGAACATAATCCTATCCTCCAGTAGTTGAAAAAGAGTCAGAGAGTTTGTACTAGAAGGTGCCTTTGATTCCCTAGTCTTGGTAGCCCGGATGGCGTCTGCCATGCCGAGTAGTTTTTCTGAGACTATCCTGATTATGTCCGTGCTGTTGGTCAAGGAAGTATGGATATTTTACGAGAGCACAGCTTCTATGAGGAAGACCTCTCCTCCACAGGTGTGCCGTGAGGCACCAGGCTTCAGGTGGATGGGTGTTGTTGCAAGCAGGGAGCCGAGGGACATCAACAAGATGGTCAGAAACGCAACATCATGATCTGAAAGTGTGGGAATGAAGTATTTAAACCCGTGGTCTCAAGTTATAGCTATGGGTGTTGGGATTATCTTGTTGAACATTTGACTCTGAGGGGGAAGTACCAATATCAAGGTCCAAGGTGAGGAATTACTTTCAGACGATCACTGTGAACTTCTAGATCGACCCCACTATTCGACTCGAGAACCCTGAACCGATTACCCCTGACATTCCGAACAACTCGGTAAGGACCCAAATTTAGCCCCAGTTTCGAAACTCCTTCCGCTTGCTTAATCATGACTGTGTCACCCTCTTTGAAATTCACTGGGACGGCCTGTTTGTGTTGTTTGACATCATTTCAACCTTCGTAGCTTTTAACGTACACCTAACTTCTGAGTGTATCTTTGGAAAACATATGCATCTGCTGTTGTGCGTACCTATCAATGTTGTAGAGAGGTTGCTGTGGGTTGTTAGGAAGTCGTACGGGAAGACGTTTCTCCGTTCTACCCCATACAAGATGTAGTAGGGAGACTTCCGTAGAGTCGTTTACCGACGTATTTATGGAAGCGGCTATATGCGATAGCCAATCCTCCCAATTATCGTGGAGATCGTTCACGATAGGCCTGAGGACCTGTAAGATTTTCCCTATTAGCCCTCTCCGCCAACCCAGTGCATTAGCAGCTGGGTGGTAAGCTGATGAAGGATTGCGTGATGTTAAACTGAGCGCATATTTCGCTCAATACTGAGTTCCTAAACTCGGTGCCATTGTCACCAAAAGAATTCGAGGACGAATGTGGACATGCTTACGTGAGTCACGAGGGCATGGGCCCACGCGTGTGGCTGTCTTGTCCTTGAGGCGCTAGGAACTAAGAAACCTAGAAGGGAACTGGTCGACGCATTAACCAATAAGTAGCGCGAGCCATGTTGGCTCTGGGGGAGCTGTAAGTAAGTCTATATTAACAACATCCCATGGCGCCTCTGATACCGACTGGGTATTGCAACATGGAGGTGCTGGCCCTTTGACGGACCCCTTACTTTACGGCAGGCACAATACGACGCAATAATGGGACATGTTTTCTACATCAACCCGTAATGTGGGCCAGTAAATTTTCGTCTGGTGACAGATAGCGTCTTGTCTCTTCCTGGGTGACCTGAATGGGTGTGTTATGGACTGAAGCGGCTGTCACGGGGACGTATATGTCTGGGATGACCAGTTGGTCTATAGGTACCGGTTTGGTTGGCTACATGACTCAAAGAGGTTGTCCTCTGATAGGAAGAATTGTGAAAAGGGAACTGGCAATTCAGGAAGGTTTGATTCGTCTCCCGACTCGAGGGCGTAAATTAACCTCTTCCACACAGAATTGGTCAGCTGGAGCAGTGTGTAGCTCAGGTGAAGTGAAGTTGTGGATGACCTCTGGGTGGTAATCGCGCCTATCGGAACATTCCGAGATAAAGGCATCTATGACCACATTTGTTTTCTCCTGGTGATGTATTTATCTCCGGACAGGTTCATGCTTTTGGATCTGCCAGAACCATCTTGCCAGACGACCGTGCATATTTTTTCCCTGGAAAGATCAGTTATGCGCCGCGTGGTCCGTATACACCACAATTTTGTACCCCATCACTATGTCACGAAAATGCTTCAGAGCCCACACAATGGCAAGAGCCTCTAGGTGGGTAACAGAATAGTTCTTTTCCGGAGCTGTAAGTACTCGACTGGCGAACGCTATCACATGCTTTTTGCCGGACTTATCTGTTTGCATTAGCGCGGCTCCTACTCCACTAGCCGAAGCGTCGGTACAAAGCTGAAAGGGGTCCTTGAAATCCGGAAAGACAAGGACCGGAGCCTGTGTAAGCGCTTTCTTTAAATCCTCAAAACTCGTTTGTTGAGCTGGGAGCCACTGAAATGGTACGTCTTTCTTTAAAAGATGGGTTAGGGGACTCGCGCGTGCTGCGAAGTCCTTAATGAAAGCCCTGTAATAACCTGCGACACCCAAGAAAGACCGTACCTTGTCCGCAGACGTTGGCTGAGGGAACTCGGATATATATAATAGCCTTTATTTTGTCGTCCACTGTGTGGACGACATGCCCCAGGAACTTGATCCGAGGCTTTAAAAATTCACATTTGGTGATTTTGAGCTTTAATGCGACCTCTTGAAGTCTGTGTAGGACTGCTTTTTGTGTTTCCTTGTGTGCATGCACGTCTTTACTTGCTATGATGATGTCGTCTAAATACACATAGACAGAGTTGCCCAGCAAGTCACCAAAAATACTGTTCATTGTCCTTTGGAAGGTCAAGGGAGCTCCTTTGAGCCCGAACGGCATCCTCGTCCACTCATAGTGGCAATGAGGCGTGCTGAAAGCCGTTATTTACCGGGATTCGGGGGCCATGGGCAGTTGCCAGTAGCCACTGACCAAATCAAGACTCGCAAAGACTTTATTTCCTCTACCGAGACACATCAGAAGATCTCGAAGAACGGGAAGCGGAAAATGATCATCCACGGTCGCGGTGTACACACGCCGGAAATCAATCACAGGACGATAAGAACCGTCTTTCTTTGGAACCAGGAACAAGGGTGAATTCCACGGGGAATTCGATTCTTTGATGACACCTTGTTCTAACATTTCAGAGATAAGTTGTTGCACCACCTCCCTCTGACTGTGGGGGAGCTTGTACGCATTGATATATACCGGATCTGTATTGGGTTTTAACTTAATGTGGTGTTCAGCACACTGCGTAACTCCAAGCGGCTCGCCTGGTAGAGCAAGCGCCCCCCGATAATGTTCCAGAAGCTGGACTAAGGTTGGCATAATTTCGGAATAGTGTGCAACTTTTAGGAATGCCTCTAAATTAGCTGTGTCTTGTTCGGGAGAAGCCTGACACGCCGAGGTTATGCCTGAGACTTGGGCTGAAGGGTATTCAGCTAGTTCCGGGGCGACATTTCTCCCATACACTAGACACTGGCATACTCGAACACCGTGTCTTAAGGATACAGGGGATCCAGGCGTGTTTATTACCAATGCCTCTGCAAAACCTCCTTCCTTGACTGTCGCAAGTTGCCTCCACCGTCACGCGGTGTATGTGAGGAACTCCGTCGATACACACATCACTGCCCGTCGGAGGGGCGTTAGGCAAACGGATTTTAACAAGTTTTGCAGCACGATCCGGAACTATATGAGGACCTTCTACGACTGCCGTTATTGTCCGCCACAAGTCTGCAATGGTTTCGTGTGGTTTGACCGTAAGAGGTGACAGTTGGGCGGTGGCAGTCCCTGAGTCTGTGGTGGGTTGGTCATTTTCCACCTCTGAGGGTGAGATTACAGGTGACAGAGGCAATGGATTTACCATCCCCTGTATGCGTCGGCCTTGATACACGATCGCGTTGCTTACAGGGTTTATGGTTATGTGCAGGTCTTTCATGGCGTTTAATCCTAAGATCCCATCCACAGGTAAAGCAAACCTGCTAGAGACATAAAGAAATCTCGAAAGGGACATACTTTTTCATGTAAGCTGACTGTTAGTGGTACTCGCCCAAGGACTCCCAAAGTGGTGCCCGTCACACCTATCACATTCAGGTCGTTCTCTTGGAGCGGCCAAATGTCCCCACTCGCCTGTCGTGTCAGAGACCTGTAAGCGGAGTCGGAGATGACATTGACTGTGGCACCTGTGTCAGCCGCTAAAGGTGAGTGAAATTTTTGCCCACCTTGCAAGGGAGGGCAATTATGCTTGTCCGTCCCAAGCAGCAATGACGGAGTCAAGTTGCTCCCAATTAGTATTTTCCTTAAGGGACACTTGGATGTACGCCTCGGGGCTGTCACGCAGTCATGTCTTTTTAATCTGAGAAGAGGAGTGTGGTTTAGTGTCCGCTGAGGACTTGTACTTCTGTTCCTCCTTGGCCTTTTGTATTGCAGAACAACTGTCTGAATCATGAAAACAATTCCCGTGGATATGGCAAAAGGCAGCCTTCCGCTGATGGTTTGGCCTAGGGTTCCTGTGTGATGAATGATGCGCGCCCCTGTAACCTCCTGACCTCCTATCTGAGCCCTGTCTTGAATGTTCAGAATGTCCTGATTGCTTGCAAAAACTACAGGTGAGAGAGACCTTACTTTGAGCCTGTAATACTGCGGCTGGTGCGAGGGGATGCTGGTGAGGGTGTCCTTGAACCTTGAGCGGGTTGTAAGTATGCAGACGAACCCGGGGGTGAACGAATTCTGCAGCCTGTAACTGATAAATAATGAGTGCCTGAACATAAGATTACCTTAGTAAATACACCGGTTGCGGTATCGTGTTCCAGTCCCTCTTTACTTGAAGGACTAGCCAACTGTTTAAAGGTGTCGCCAAGTTTAGCGAGAGTGTCTTTGTTCATACTATGGCGTAAATCATTTACAAAATAGGAGCATATGTTGATAGCTGTAAATATGAACCAATAAACGGAACGTGTATGAATGAATAGTTTGCGTTGAAACCCTAAAAAGGCAAGAAAGAATGGCTAGCAAGGTGCCTGTTTAGACGTAATAGAAGTTAAGGTTATAATGGAATGCCCTACTGATATGGGTATATTGAAAGAATAACTATATAAACAAAGTGGTATGTTAAGTGAGTATACCATTGATGCTCACGTTTTCTCTCGAGCGGTGAAAAGAAAACGGAGGCAGGGCACACTGATGAAGATTAACTTTGATCAGGGAACTCACACTATACTCAATAGACTCGCTAGCAAACAATAAGAAAGAATCAATATCGTATGCGAATGAACGGTACTCTCACAATTATGACTGAATGACAGCGTTAGGAACACAGAAATAAAAAAAATCGTGCCCCTGCACGGACAATAATGAAAATAAGCCGAGTCGGCATATTTGGACAAGAATGGAATATCCACAAATACCAAGATTAATCAGCTGATGTAGTGGAGAGGGCGACGGCCTGTGATGCCCTGGGTTACGTGCAGTCGTTGTAGGCGCGTCAGGAAACCTCGGCCGCGGCCACAGCGGCGGTGAGAGGTGAGGGATGGGCTGACATCGGAGAGCTCGCAATGGAGGTTGAAAAACTGCTGACCCAGCAATTTGAGCGGCCGCGATTGCGGCGGCTGGGAGCCGGTACACTGCCGCCAGACGTATGATGGCCGCGTCGTCCTTGTTATAGTAAGAGATGGGCGGCTGTGGCAGATAAGACGACTTGGGTGTGTAACCTCTTGAGAAGACGCCTTGCAAGAAACGGTAGTAGGAACAGCTTGCAGTCACCGGGAGATGGCCGCGGGTACCCTTGCTGACCGTTTGCCGGAAGAGGTTTGGGCCGAAGCTCCCGGCAGCGGCGGTGGTGCCGCCAGCTGAGGAGCGAGGGGCATGCGGGGTGTCCCAAAGTCAGCGGGGCGTGCCTCCTCGTTGCAGGTGTGAATACTTCTGCCGTATCGTGGAGTGGCTTGCAGGGTTCGTAGCAGTGCTGGCTTGAAGCGGGGGAGCGGTTTGTAGATTGTGGCCCTCGCTATCGGCTGCGTAGGCCTGTGGGTGTGCTCGGGGCTTGTAGGCTTGACGCCTGTAGAGTTGCTTGAAGCTGGTGTGCTCGAGGCTTGTAGGCTGGACGCCTGTAGAGTTGCTTGTAGCTGGTGTGCTCGAGGCTTGGAGGTTGTAGAGCCTGTAGGCTTGTAGCTGGTGTGCTCGAGGCTTGTAGACTGGACGCCTGTAGAGTTGCTTGTAGCTGGTGTGTTCGAGGCTTGTAGGCTGGACGCCTGTAGAGTTGCTTGTAGCTGGTGTGCTCGAGGCTTGTAGGCTGGACGCCTGTAGAGTTGCTTGTAGCTGGTGTGTTCGAGGCTTGTAGGCTGGACGCCTGTAGAGTTGCTTGTAGCTGGTGTGCTCGAGGCTTGTAGACTGGACGCCTGTAGAGTTGCTTGTAGCCGGCGCCCGGTGAGGTGCTTGTAGCTGGCGCCGAGTGAGGTGCTTGAAGCAGGCGACCTGTGAGTTGCATGTAGCTGGTGCCTTGTGAGATGCTTGTAGATGGCGCCTAGTGAGTTGCACGTAGCTGGCGCCTTGTGAGATGCTCGTAGCTGGCGCCTTGTGAGTTGCACGTAGGTGGCGACTTGTGAGATGCTTGTGGCTGGCGCCTCGTGAGGTGCACGTAGCTGGCGCCTTGTGAGATGCCGCGGACGGCTGGTGCGTTGCCGCGGACGGCAGGTGCGTTGCCGCGGACGGCAGGTGCGTTGCCGCGGACGGCAGGTGCGTTGACTCCTTCTTCCCTTGTACGCCTGTCCCCGGAGTTTGTTGGTGAGTTCTCGTGGCTTGGAGGAGAACGAGGTGGCGAAGGCACAGGCGCGGGGTGACCGCTGCCAACCAAATGTAACGGGCTTGTCGGGGGGCGTTTAAAGGGTGTTGATTAAGACTTCAGCTTCCTTAAGGCGAATTATATTCGTAGCCTTTATGTACAAGAAGCTACGGAGCGAGAGCGACTGTCGTTGTGTGTCAGTCGGACTCTCGTGAAGGAGTCGCGAGTTACAGGTTGGAAAATAATTGTTACAATCGGTCACGTATGTCAAGGTGACCTCCACGCACCATCGGAGTGCGAAGCATACAAAACTGAGACGGTAAACACTGACGGACGACATTCCTATAAGGTGGCGTGATCTATCTGTCGTGGGTTTTTCCATTGACAATTGAATGCCTAATTCGTGGTGATATTAAATAATAATAATAATACATTGATATCCTACTCTAACAAAGAGGTGTAGTAGGATTGTGAGTGGGACAGGATTGTGATTATTTTATTGCCATGTAGAGCAAAGGTAGAAACCACTGCGTGTGGTATAATTTGGTGCTTCCGTGAAGTTGTAGTAGATTATACCATAGGAATGTGTTATTAGGATTTGTGAGGAGAGTACTTAATTATTGTGATGTAAGCAGAGAGAAACAAACCACTGCTTGTGGAATAACGAGTGTTATTATTATTGGCAACAACTGAGCACATATTGTAGTATTATGTTTAAGACATGTCGTTTGTCATAAGTTGTATCCATCGTTGAATATGCCAGAGTGTTATGATCGTCTGAGCATAGAATATTGCGTAAGGCAGTTACTTTCATTTCATTTTAAATAAATGTAGATTTTCTTTTTTCCCTTGTTTATCCCCGAACACCAGTCTCCAATAACAACTTAAGCCGGATCACGCTTCAAGGGATACGAGACGGTGAGATCATTTAGGAGTAATTAATGAGTGATAAAACAGTTGTTTTAATACAAGTTGATGCAAATAAAATAAAATGTAAGAATTAAATACAAGAAAAGAAAGATCCAAAACTATCTCTATCCTTAATTTCAATCCAAAGCTGGATGTTGCGCCTTCGTACGCATCGACATCACTTGTTCTCGTGCAAACGACCTTGACTCTGCAGAATTTTCCACCATCTGGCTAAGACTTCATTGTCATTCTATTACTAAATACATCTGTGCTGTTTATCTCTCACCTATCTCTACTAACTATGTAAAATTCTTTGACTACCTAAACTCTAGAGTGGAGCACATATTGACCCAATCTCCCTTCGTTAAAATCTCCATCTTGGGAGATTTCAATGTTCACCACCAGCCCTGGCTTTCATCCTCTTTCACTGACCAGCCTGGTGAACAAGCCTACAACTTTGCTCTCCACAATTACCTAGAGCAGTTGGTTCAGCACCCTACACGTATTCCCGACCGTCTTGGAGACAGGCCCAACATACTAGACCTCTTCCTTACCGCTAATCCTTCTGCTTTCTCAGTCAAACTGATCTTTCCGTTGGGCTCCTCCGATCACAATCTTATTTCTATATCCTGTCCTATCGCTCATGTACATCCTCTGGACCCACCGAAGAGGCGATGCTTATGGCATTTTGCTTGAGCTCGGTGGGACGACCTGATAATGTACTTTTCCGATTTCCCGTGGAATGATTATTGCTTCCAGTATAGAGACCCCTCTGTGTGTGCCCAGCGCTTCACAGAGGTGATTGTGTCTGGAATGGAAGCATACATTCCTCGTTCTTTCTCTACTCCTCATGCTAAAAAGCCTTGGTTTAATCACGCTTGTTCTCGTGCTGTCAAAGATAGAGAGGCAGCTCACAAAAGGTAACATAGACTTAGAACTCTCGCTAACCATAATATTTACATTTCTGCCCGGAATCATGCCAAAGCTATTCTCCAACTTACCAAAAACTACTTCATTGATAGAAAATGCCAAAACCTTGCTTTCTCTAATTCTTCCCGGGACTTTTTGGCATCTAGCCAAAAACATCTCTTCCAACTTCACTTCTTAATCTTTCCCTCCTCTCCTTAGTCCTAACGGCAACACCGCCGTCTAATCTATCTCTAAGGCTGAACTCTTCTCCTAAACTTTTTCTAAAAGCTCCTCTCTGGACGATTCTGGGCATATTCCTCCTACTTATCCTCCTTCTGACTCCTTTATGCCTGTTATTAAGATTCTTCAAAATGATGTTTTCTATGCCCTCTCTGGCCTCAACTCTCATAAGGCTTATGGACCTGATGGAGTGCCATCTATTGTCCTTAAAAAACTGTGCCTCCGTGCTGACACCCTGCCTGGTCAAACTCTTTCACCTCTGCCTGTCAACATCTATCTTTCCTTCCTGCTGGAAGTAGGCCTTCATACAGCCTGTGCCTAAGAAGAGTGACCGCTCCAATCCCTCAAACTACCGTCCTATAGCTTTACTTTCTTGTCTATCTAAAGTTTTTGAATCAATCCTTAACCGGAAGATTCAAAAGCACCTTTCCACTTCTGACCTTCTATCTGATCGCCAGTATGGGTTCCGCAAGGGACATTCTACTGGTGATCTCCTTGGCTTCCTAACTGACCCTTGGTCATCCTCTCATAGCCGTTTCGGTGAAACCTTTGCTATTGCGCTGGACATATCAAAAGCATTTGATAGGGTCTGGCACAAATCTTTTCTTTCCAAACTACCCTCCGACGGTTTCTATCCATCTCTCTGTACATTTATCTCCAGTTTCCTTTCTGACCGTTCTATTTCTGCTGTTGTAGATGGTCACTGTTTTTCCCCAAAGACTATTAACAGTGGTATCCCGCAGGGTTCTGTCCTATCTCCCACTTTCTTTCTGCTTTTCATTGATGATTTTTTCCAAAACGAACTGTCCTATCCATTCTTACGCCGATGACTTTACTCGGCATAACTCAACTTCTTTTAATAGAAGACCCACCCAAGAGGAACTAAACGATTCCAAGCTGGAAGCAGCAGAACGCTTAGCCTCAACCCTTACTATTATTTCCGATTGGGGCAAGAAGAACTTGATGTCCTTCAATGCTTCAAAAACACAGTTTCTCCATCTAACCACTCGACACAATCTTCCAAACAACTATCCCTTATTCTTTGACAACACTCAGATATCACCTTCTTCAACACTAAACATCCTCGGTCTATCCTTAACTTAAAATCTCAACTGGAAACTTCATATCTCTTCGCACAGCCGTACAGCCGCTATCCATTTACAGCGGCCTTGTTCGCCCTTGTATGGAGTATGCATCTCACGTGTGGAGGGTCCCACTCACACAGCTCTCTTGGACAGAGTAAAGTCTAGGGCTCCTCGTCTCATCAGCTCTCCTCCTCTTACTGAAAGTCTTCTACCTCGTAAATTTCTCCGCCATGTTGCCTCTCTTTCTAACTTCTATCGATATTTATATGCTGACTGCTCTTCTGAACTTGTTAACCGCATGCCTCCCCCTCTCCCGCGGCCTTGCAACACACAGCTTTCTACTCATACTCATCCCTTTACTGTCCAAATCCCTTACGCACGAGTTAACCAGCATCTTCACTCTTTCATCCCTCACGCTGGTTAACTCTGGAACAATCTTCCTACATCTGTATTTCCTCATGCCTACGACTTGAGGTCATTCAAGAGGAGGGTATCAGGACACCTCTCCTCCCGAAATTGACCTATCTTTCGGCCACTCCTTTAACTCTTTTTAGGAGCAGTGAGTAGCGGGCTTTTTCTTCACATTTTTTTCCTTTTTTTTATGCCCTTGAACTGACTCCTCTGCTGTAAAAAAAAAATATAGAAAGTACCTCAACTTCTCTAATTCTTCCAAAGACTTCTGGCAACTACCGAAAAATATCTCCTCCAATTTCAGTTTTTCATCATTCGCTCCTCTCCGTAATCCTGACGGCTGCACCGCCGCATCAATCCACAGCAGGCTTATGGACCTGATAGTGTCTCCTTCTGCCTTCAAACATTGTGCTACTGTGCTGACTCACTGCCCGGTCAAACTCTTTCGTATCTGCTTTTCAACCTCTATCTTTCCTTCCCGCTGTAAGTAAGCCTGCATACAGCCTGTACATAAGATGTGTGACCGTTCCAGTCCCTGAAACCCATGTCCCTTAGCATTAATTTCAAGTCAATCTAAAGCTTTTGAATCTATACTTAACTGGAAAATTCATAAGCCTCTATCCACTTCTGACTTTCTATCTGATCACCAGTATGTGTTCCGCAGTGGGCGTTCTACTGGTGATATTGTTTTTTTTTAACTGACTCTTGGTCATCTTCTCTTAGCCTGCGTCATGACGGGCTGGGGCCGAGTACCATCCAGGCCCCTCAAGCAAGCCTACCGGAGCAATAGTAGGAGACGTAAAATAAATAAATAAATAAATACATACATACATATATATATATATATATATATATATATATATATATATATATATATATATATATATATATATATATATAAAATATATAATATATATATATATATATATATCTATATATATATAGATATATATATATATATATATATATATATATATATATATATATATATATATATATATATATATATATATATATATATATATATATATATATATATATATAGATAGATAGATAGATGAATAGATATATATATATATATAGAGAGAGAGAGAGAGAGAGAGAGAGAGAGAGAGAGAGAGAGAGAGAGAGAGAGAGAGAGAGAGAGAGAGAGAGAGAGAGAGAGAGAGAGAGAGAGAGAGAGAGAGAGAGAGAGAGAGAGAGAGAGAGAGAGAGAGAGAGAGAGAGAGAGAGAGAGAGAGAGAGAGAGAGAGAGAGATAGAGATAGAGAGATAGATAGATAGATAGATAGATAGATATACACACACACACACACACACACACACACACACACACACACACACACACACACACACACACACACACACACACACACACACACACACACACACACACACACACACACACACACACACACACACACACACACACACACACACATCCACATGTTATCATATCTTGCTTACTGTCTTATGTCTCTTAAATTATGTCGGAATGATGTTTTTTTTTTCTATGTTTATCGACCGTGTCATGGTGACTGCTCTCCTGAACACATCCCCACCCTCCCGCGGCAACGCAACACTCGACCTCCTACCCAACCTCGTCCCTGCTACTTAAATCCCTTATGCAGGAGTTACCCAGCATATTCATACTTTCATCCTTCATACTTACCCCGTACACACGAAGGTACTTCATTAACTTTAACCAAGTGGACGACTTTAACTCTGAGTGGAGTAGTTTGCATGTGAGTTGACCATCCGTCTCTTTCCTGACACGACAGAAGTGTTTAGGCCTATATCTATCCCTACTTGGGGATTATCTAAGTCTGATGAGAAATACATTCATAAAGAAGTAGAGTCAGTGCTTAACCCGTGAACGTCGGCAGACCCTTTTCTGGGCTTTCACGAGTCGTGGCTGTGGTACGGTGGACCCTAAAAAAGGCTCACCATAAAACCCATAATTCGAGCTAATTGTAGCAGGTTGTGGCATAGAGCAACCCACCATACATGCCCTGGGTCATAATGGTGGGTGAGTGAGCTTGAGATGGGCATTTTTTGTCAAAGGTGGTGCTGTAAGATCATGGCAGACTGAATCATCTATCCACACAGTAATCACTTGTCAAATTCTCTAAAGTAGACAACAAGCGACTCTCGGCTAGATGCCACGCGTCACAAGAATGTTTATTTTGTAACAAACACCACCCAAAAAGATTGGAGTTTGAGTAAAAGTAAATATTTTTCACAGCTTTATGGTTATGTGAGGAGTACTCTGATGTACGTTCCATGCTCTTTTCTTAGTGTCAAAATGCAGTGCAATGTTGCCGTTTCTCGGCCACTTCTCGGCTTTCCCATAGCCGAGGCCCACGGGTTAAGGAAGGTGTGATAGAAAAGAGTCAATCCCCTTGGAGGGCGCAATTACTATTTGGTAACCGAAGACGACCGACATACGAGTGGCATGGAAGTTGATTACTCACAGACTATTAACCGCTCCACTCAACTAGACGCTTATCAATCCCTGTATTAACGGCTTGGTGAATTCCTTGGCTAAGTACAAAGTGTCCAGTAGACTTGGCTTAAAATGCTTACTGCCAAGTCCCCTCAGAGACGGTGAGAAGGTGTACGCTGCTTCTGAGGCTGACGGACGGCTGTATCAGAGCACGAGGATCCCGTTTGGATAGTAGCCGCGTTCCAACGTGCATCTAACGCTATTTTTTTCAGATATCGACCTTGAAGCCACCCTTGCGTACTTAATATAATCGATTATATTCACCTTTTTCTCTGAAACTCTACCTCTCTCAGAAAGACTCCAACCTGCTGTGGAAAGAGAGGCTACTGCTATCATCGAAGCTGTACGCAAATGGAGACTTTCTCACCGGGAGGAGGTTTGCTATAACAACTGACCAGCCAGCAGTGTCTTTGATGTTTAAGCTGAATCACTCTTCAGAGATAAAGAATGACAAAATAATGCGATGGCGCCTGGAACTCTCCGGATGCCAGTATGATATTCAGCCTCGCCCCGGTAATGGTAATGTTCCCTGTGACACATTGCCCCCAGCTTGTACCACTTCTCTTTCCCGCCCTGCTCCTCTCGATGAGGGTCCTGCCTCACTCTGCCATCCTGGTGTTACTTGATTTTGACATTTTATGAGGTCCAAAAATTTACCTTGTTCTCTGGATGATGTAAAAAGTTTTTTTTTACAATACACTATCTGCTCTGAGCTGAAACGTAGATATTTCAGGACTCCAGTTGCTAAACTCATCCAGTCCATGCAACCCTTTGACAGAATGTCCGGAGATTTTATTGGACCTAAAGCTTCTTGCTCTAGGAACAAATACCTCCTCGCTGCTTTCGGTTAATGCTCCAGACTTCCTTTCGCCTTTCCCTGCACTGACATGTCTGCTCCAACTGTTGTCTCGTGCCTCAGGAAGCTCTCTGCATTATTCGGCTGTCCGTCATCGAGTCACTGATAAAGGATCTCAGTGTATGTCTAGAGAGGTTTGTAATTTTCTTGTGGGGAATGGTATAGTTTGTACTCCCTCCACACCATACCACCCCAAGGCAATGGCCAGTGTGAGAGGGAATCAGTACCTGACACTGCTTTCCACTCCATTAGATCACTGCTCTGTACACACACTAAAAAAACAATCGTTACAATGGGGCCCGACGAATTTCACACTGAACAACCCGGTAATCTCGGCAGGGTGGTAAAAGTGCGATCACCCCCACCACCTAAGCTCTGCTGGGGGGAGCAGGACAGGACCCCCGTAAGGGAGGGATAGAGAGGGAGACACTGAGATACCAGATATCACCATAATATTACGGAGTGATTTGAGTGCCACTTGTTCAAGCTTTACATTCACAAATAATAAAACAATAATGTTCATATGATATACATAACAGCGGTGGGTAAAAGTATTCCCCATGTCAAAGAAAAAACATCAACAATCAATGCATGTCAGATATAGTTCAGTTCATAATGTGACAACCTGGAACTAATGCTTCCACTGAGCGTGTCTTTTCTCTCATGAACAAGCTGTTGGCATCTGGAAAAAAAAAAAAAGCTCAGATTGCAACGCAAAAAGCATTGATTGTTGGTGAGAAAAAAAGACTAACAATAACGCAAGGTGTTTATTATATGGTGTCCAAACTGGACGAAATTTTAACTATTCACCTGTGTGTGGTGTTACAGCCTAATTTCATCAGCCAAACACGACAATATTATAGTGCTACATACAACACAGACCAATTTACTTCGACTTAGACTCCACCTGTGTGTTTCCTGAAGCGTTACTGAGCCAACTCAAGTTATACTGCTTCATTTACGAGTCCCGCTCACTTGATTCAGGCTAGTGAAGCCACACCAAACATGAGCATTGATACCAACATGAGTAGCATGTTATCAACGGCTTCGTCCTTGGCAACAGTTTGTATAGTGCTGAATGTGTAACGATACATGTTTGAGTGTGTGTACGCCTCCAACAAGACTCCCAGCCTTCCTCCTGCCGCACAAGCACCGAGCTCACCCGGTGAAGACACTTGTGAGACTAACAATCACTCGCTCTTCTCCAGAATTAGGAAACCCGTAGATAGGCAAACATATTACTAATATTTCGCGTTGTAAATACTTTAAATGTACATTTTCTATATATCCATAGTATTGTTTAATGTACACTCTCACCATAGGCTTCTCGAACACCTGGGCACGATGGATGTGAAAATGAGTCGATCGTGGCTGGTCGCCTCGGAATGGTTGGTGCCCCTGATGGTGATGACGCACCTGAGCCCATCACTGCATATGATACGTTCCCAGCCTGTGTTGATTTGATGGTTACAATAAGTCATGCTCACGTTAGTCGCAATGGAGACCTCACAAGACCAGCGCAAAGTCATTGCTATCCGTCACACTGAAGGCCTCAGTTATCCCATGCGGCTCTTTCAAGAGACCTGTGCGGCTCCTGCTACCTACTTAAAAATGTCCAAGTTATCATAGAAAAGTGATAGAGAGAGAGAGAGAGAGAGAGAGAGAGAGAGAGAGAGAGAGAGAGAGAGAGAGAGAGAGAGAGAGAGAGAGAGAGAGAGAGAGAGAGAGAGAGAGAGAGAGAGAGAGAGAGAGAGAGAGAGAGAGAGAGAGAGAGAGAGAGAGAGAGAGAGAGAGAGAGAGAGAGAGAGAGAGAGAGAGAGAGAGAGAGAGAGAGAGAGAGAGAGAGAGAGAGAGAGAGAATGACGATAACATACACAGACAACGGGCAGTACATAGGCCAACTTATCCATCTGTTGCTGTTACGAAAAAAGAATAAAAACATTACCTAACAACCTCCCTCCCTCCCATTCTCTTACCTCAAGCCTGCTCTTTATAGGGGACGAATCTGTTTCTCTCTACTGAGGCTTCGTTCCTGCCGTGATAGTTTGTGACAGTCCAAGTAATCAACTGACTCCCTCCTCTTTTTCAGGTTTGCTTATTGCTGATATTTCCCGTCACGGCCCAGCCACTCAACACAACACCGGCACACTAAGACATCCAACCTGAACTGACTCCCTCCATGCTAAGGCAGTGCTCTGATTGGTCGAAGACAGTGACTGTCAAAATAGCGCCTTCTGATTTGACGAGCCTATTATCATTGCCAGAGTCGCCATCGAACAAATTTGTCTGTGGATTTCTTATTGGTTTATTATAAATAGATCAGACTCATTATTAGAGCTGTGTGTACTCGCTCATTTTTTTTGTAATTTATGTAACCTGATATATCAAAGTGTTAACTTATTGGTTTTCATTGTTACATTTTCGTCTAGTTTGGAGGTGCCGTACGAGAGTTTGCATGACCACCAACAACAGCAGTCAGCAGCAAAATACGGTGCAAAGAAAACGACTCCCGCGGCAGTGACTTGGAATGAAGAACCTTGCCCATGACCGTAATTTTGGCAGATTGTTTGGGGACTAAGGGCAGTATAGGTTCATGAGTTGGGTGGGGAGGGTGGCGAACGAAGCGAGCATGGGGGAAATCGCGTGGTTTCCTTTCGTGGTAAAGAAAATCCCCGAATGTGAGGGTTTTCCCTACATCGAGGACATTCTTAATCCCCCCAAACTCTAAAGCTACATGATTCCGACGCATTTCGTGCTCCCACCAAAACCCCTGCACCTGCTTTGGGTGAGAGGGTGGAGAGTGGGCAAGCACTAGAATAATATCGTGTAAGTGATGACCTTGTCTACGGGTGTACTATTATTAACTCATATGGAGGAGGAAAATTTGAAGGTTTCATAATTACGATTCATAATATACACTTCGGCTCCAGCAGCACTGCTTTTCTGTCAAGTTTGAAGAAATTGTCTCTTCTCGAATTCCGGCTGCCGACCTCTGCCCTAGATGAACTATATAATTGCAGTGTAATAAAACAGGCAAGCAATTGGCTCCCGCTCCAGGAGGCGCGCCGCCTCCTGGAGCGGGAGCCAGCCGAGTCGCCCGCCCACCTCGAGGGTTGAGCCGCTCCCATTGGCTCCCGTTCCTCCCAGCCCAGCCGAGTCGCCCCGCCCTCCTCGAGGGTTGAGCCACTCCCATTGGCTCCTGTTCCTCACAGCCGAGTCGCCCCGCCCTCCTCGAGGGTTGAGCCGCTCCCATTGGCCCCTGTTCCTCCCAGCCCAGCCGAGTCGCCCCGCCCTCCTCGAGGGTAGAGCCACTCCCATTGGCTCCTGTTCCTCACAGTCGAGTCGCCCCGCCCTCCTCGAGGGTAGAGCCACTCCCATTGGCTCCTGTTCCTCACAGCCGAGTCGCCCCGCCCTCCTCGAGGGTCTCACACAGACGGCACTGCGATCGCCATCAAGCACAATCAAAATTTTAAATTACTAGATCACTTCATTTCTGACGCCCTCGCGGTGGAGATCACCACTCTCACGGGCAAGGTCATCATCTTCGTATCTTCAGAAGACAGATCCCTGTGTACAGTCGACGCTAGAGAGTAGTGTCACGGTTTTCAGAATGTTTAGCCTGGTGGCGGTATCTGGCAACTATACCACGGTGGCGCATTCACTGGTGATGTTAGTGACTCGTTTCAGTGTGTATTGTGTGTGTGTGACCGTGAAATTATAATATTATATTATAATATAACATAATGTAGTTAGAAATATACAAGATTACATGAATTCAATTTAGAAATGCGATAATGAGTGTCTTCTACATGATGATGATGATGATGACGATGACGAGGTAAAACATTACGAACAGTCCGAAACACTTTATTATTAAACTTTGAAAATACCGCGTGCAATGCTGCCCTTCACAGGGGCAGGCAGTAATTCATTCTCCTTACCATTAGACAGCAAATAGGCTTGAGGGTCTGTTTAACTCGCAGCCTTTTTTTCACGTCACTATAAAGCCTCAAAGACAGTTCAGGAGATCATTAAAAATCTAAAATCATTTCTCAGTGAAGATTACGTAATATCAAAGTATAAACACGTGTGTGTGTGTGTGTGTGTGTGTGTGTGTGTGTGTGTGTGTGTGTGTGTGTGTGTGTGTGTGTGTTGATCTCGGGGCGTCGCTGACTAGCTGACCCCTTCGTTTTTCGCTGATGGACATATGTCTCCCGTCCCCACCCAGCCTCTCTCTCTCTCTCTCTCTCTCTCTCTCTCTCCTATTTTTTAGGTATTAAAAATTATTCGTTTCCACAGCCACTGACGTGACAGCCTAACTGCAGTGCCTGCGGACATAAGGGCTTTAATAGAATACCGCTGCTCCAGCCAAGGCCCGCGGTCGACGACGCCATCATGTGAACGTTTATAGCCTATTATTACGTATTAAAAAAATTATAAAGAACAAGATCTCGACTGTCAGGAATTTTTTGTTTTTAGTTAAAAGGCATAACAATCTCCCATAATAAGTGCAGCATATTTTTAAATGTATCATAGTTTGATAAACAACTTAGAGTTGCTCTTGACTAAATTTGACCGAAACTAAAAGCTCGTGTCAAAATGTAGCGACGGAGCCTAAAGAAAAAGTATTTATTAAGCGTTAGCGACGGGCACTTTTGATAAATATTTATCTTAACATTACGGAGAGTGCACCTGTGACCACCGATCACCACAACACTACGATTTCGATAGGATGTAATAATTTTCATGTCGCGTGGAGGGGTTGCCAGATGTCGCTTTCTGAACGAAACTTACTGGACAGTGTGTCACTACTCTCTATAGCCGACTGTACATGATAGCCGATCCCAACGCCAACCACCCGATACTAGGCTACACACATACCAACACCAAAGGAAGACAAATACAACTTCTGATTAATCAACGAACCATTCACACATATGCCCACACTTCCCCACATACATAGCTCACAACAGAGCCACAACACCGGATATCATCCTCACAAACAACAACACTTATCACAATATCAGCATTACTCAAGGCCCCATCACCATGAGCGACCACATCCCTGTCATCCATACCATCTCTACCACTCCCATCCAAATCCCCACACGCCCCAGACCCAAATTCAACCAGGCAAACTGGGATCAATTTCTCACAGACATCGCTGAAAAACTCAGGGACTCTCCCGTCAGCCCGCAGCCTCGGTTGACTTCATCGACACGTATCTTCAAGAATGGTACAACACAGTTGTGACCGAGGTCAAAAACAAAATTCCAACAACACGCCACAAAACTCTAACACACTCTCACTTGAGTCACACGACACGCACCCTAATAGCACAGCACAAAGCCATACAGCATGAGGCCAACACCAACGGCTGAACCTATCCTCTCTAAAGACGCCACAAACAGCTCCAACTCACTCTACAACAACACTTTCAGAGCGACAGCCGCGCCCACTGGGGCGAGGTCATTGCGGAGACAGCCTCACTATACCATGACCCAGCCACCTTCTGGCGTAAGACAAAACAACTTATTGGAACCGACACGACGAACCCCACAACCTCTTCTCCCCCACACGCGACAAAGTGTACGACAACAACGAGAAGGAGACGCTACACAGAAATCACTGGCAAGACGTTTTCAGTGACGCGGACGAAGACTGGGACGACGAAGAGACGGAGACTGAAGTACATGACTTTCTCGCCAATAATCTCCATAGACTCTCCCCTCACGTCAATGCAGTCCCCAGCAGACTAATTCTGACAACTACTTCCTCACTTCTGAAATTACATCCGAACACATCCTTTCCACAATCAAAGGCATGAAAAAGACATGCCCAGGACAAAGTGGCATAAATAAAACCATCTTAAGACACCTCCCCTTGAAGCCATTGCATACTTAAACAGAGACTCTCAATGCCGCCCTTTCAGCAGGCTACTTCCCCGACAAGTTCAAGAAGGCCACGTTGAAGCTAATACCAAAAGTTGGTAAAAAACCTCACTACCCCGCTAACTACAGGCCAATATCCCCCTTTGAAGAGCCGGGGAAGATATTTGAGTGAATTCTTGACCACCGACTCAGGACATTCCTTGAAGACTCCAACATCGACAAAGACTTACAGTTTGGGTTTCGCCCAGGCAAGGGAACCACGCACGCCCTTGCTCTTGTGACCAAGACTGTCGCCCAACAGAAAGCTGACGGGGGACAGTGCCATCTCGTCCTGAGAGACATCACCAAATCCTTCGACAAAGTCTGGCACCTAAGAATCTTACACCTCGGACTTCCTATCATTCTCGAGAAGCTCATATGCGACTTTCTAGATGATAGGTCGGCGAGAATAAGACTTGGAAACTACCTCGGTGACAGCTTTGACCTGAGCTGCGGTGTCCCTCAGGGCAGTGTGCTCTCCCCGACGCGATTCACTCTACACCAGACATACCCCTCCCCCACTCAGAAGCACCATCATCTCATACGCCGACGATGTCACTCAAATCGTCGGCTATCCAGGGAGGTCAATTCAGGTGGCTAAACTCTCAACATCCCGGGAGATTGACTCCCTTAACTCCCATGAGTCGAGATAGCGAATACAAACCGACACCAACAAATTCACTGTCATGAAGCTCGGTTCCCTATACCAATGAACAACTGATTACTGCAAATGACACACACCACACGCAACAAACGGGCAAAATCCTGGGTCTCCACATCTCCACAAATGGTTTATATAAACATGTCCAGAATAGAGTCCAGTATGCCAGTACGTCAAAACTATACAGATTTAAGCTGATGCCCATGCACAAACATAAAAACCCACCTTGTAAAAACACTTATCCTGCCATCCTTGATTACCCTTCCATACCAACACACACATTCAGTAACACTCAACTCGCTAAACTCCAGAGGGTCCAGAACACAGCCTTACGTTTTGCCACCAACCAATATCCCCCATACGCCACGACCACAGAGCAAATCCACATAGAAACAAACACTCTACCTCTCAACATGCCTATACACAACAGAGCCACAAAAATATGGCAAATACTTGCCCTGCTCAACATACACCACTTCAACACCCTCACTGACAACGCGAACAACATACTCAGGTACAACAGAGCCTTCCCAAGCAGCCTTGCCGCAATAAACTCCATGCCAGCACCGCTACTCCATTGAATCTGATCCACTCCAAAGAAGCAAATTCAGAATCACTGCATCCACACTCGGCTAGCTAGCTATACGCAAACACCACAACTACACGTTACACCCAAAAACACAAATGTAAACACAATCGTGACTCCTCCGAAATCAAACATGTAAGAACTTGTTGTGAACATAACGTCGACTACGTGCCAAACAATGTATCAACCAAACTTCAGCTTCATGAACTGATTGTAAGCCTAAAAGTGTCATAAAAAGCCCCAGATAGCTGGACTTCCCGCCTTCTCTTCTCCCTCCTACTCCTTCTTTACTTCTCTCTTTACCTTCATCACCCACCCTCTTCTAATTCTTCCCCCTCTTCTCTCTGTCTAAAAAAAAGCCATCTCAGTCTCGGGAATGAACTCATCTCAAACACACCCGTGCTTCCTCCCTCCTCCTGCACTCAACTTGTCGAAGATGTCCTTACAATAATAACAATAATAATAATAATAATAATAATAATAATAATAATAATAATAATAATAATAATAATAATAATAATAATAATAATAATAATAATAATAATAATAATAATAATAATAATAATAATAATAATAATAATAATAATAATAATAATAATAATAATAATAATAATAATAATAATAATAATAATAATAATAATAATAATAATAATAATAATAATAATAATGATGATGTTAATAACAGTAATGATATTAATAATAATAATAATAATGATAATAATAATAATAATAATAATAATAATAATAATAATAATAATAATAATAATAATAATAATAATAATAATAATAATAATAATAATAATAATAATAATAATAATAAAAATGATATTAATAATAATAATAATGATATATTGATGAAAACTATGACAACAAAAACACTAATAATAAGAATATAAACACTTATAATAATAATAATAATAATAATAATAATAATAATAATAATAATAATAATAATAATAATAATAATAATAATAATAATAATAATAACAATAATGATGTTAATAACAATAATAATAATAATAATAATAATAATAATAATAATAATAATAATAATAATAATAATAATAATAATAATAATATAATAATAATAATAATAATAATAATAATAATAATAATAATAATAATAATAATAATAATAATATTAATAATAAAAATAAAAATAAAAATAAAAATAATATTAATAATAATAATAATAATAATAATAATAATAATAATAATAATAATAATAATAATAATAATAATAATAATAATAATAATAATAATAATAATAATAATAATAATAATAATAATAATAATAATAATAATAATAATAATAATAATAATAATAATAATAATAATAATAATAATAATAATAATAATAATAATAATAATAATAATAATAATAATAATAATAATAATAATAATAATAATAATAATAATAATAATAATAATAATAATAATAATAATAATAATAATAATAATAATAATAATAATAATAATAATAATAATAATAATAATAATAATAATAATAATAATAATAATAATAATAATAATAATAATAATAATAATAATAATAATAATAATAATAATAATAATAATAATAATAATAATAATAATAATAATAATAATAATAATAATAATAATAATAATAATAATAATAATAATAATAATAATAATAATAATAATAATAATAATAATAATAATAATAATAATAATAATAATAATAATAATAATAATAATAATAATAATAATAATAATAATAATAATAATAATAATAATAATAATAATAATAATAATAATAATAATAATAATAATAATAATAATAATAATAATAATAATAATAATAATAATAATAATAATAATAATAATAATAATAATAATAATAATAATAATAATAATAATAATAATAATAATAATAATAATAATAATAATAATAATAATAATAATAATAATAATAATAATAATAATAATAATAATAATAATAATAATAATAATAATAATAATAATAATAATAATAATAATAATAATAATAATAATAATAATAATAATAATAATAATAATAATAATAATAATAATAATAATAATAATAATAATAATAATAATAATAATAATAATAATAATAATAATAATAATAATAATAATAATAATAATAATAATAATAATAATAATAATAATAATAATAATAATAATAATAATAATAATAATTAAAATGAAAAATAACCAAAAAGCATCGACATATATGATTGATATGATTGTTAACATTTCCTACCTCCCTGTTGAAGATGTTCCATTTGTCTATCAGCCATTCCCTGAAGCCAAGCAGTTTCCTCACGTCCTCTGGCCGCAGCGTGTCGTCACCTGCCGCAGCGTTTGCCCCGGCACTGGACGTGACCTGCAAAGACAGGCGACACTGTCTTTACCACCAATTGAGACTGGCCGGGGGGGAGAGAGAGAGAGAGAGAGAGAGAGAGAGAGAGAGAGAGAGAGAGAGAGAGAGAGAGAGAGAGAGAGAGAGAGAGAGAGAGAGAGAGAGAGAGAGAGAGAGAGAGAGAGAGAGAGAGAGAGAGAGAGAGAGAGAGAGAGAGAGAGAGAAGAAAAAAGGCGGTACATTGAAAGACATGGTAGAGACAGACAGATCGATAGCGAGATAGATGCTAACAGCGTGCCAAAACCCACCTCAGGCAGCATGCTGTAGGCGGCGTCCCCGTGCACCGCGCCGCTCCTCCTTGTCAGCCACCTCGCTGCTAGGTCTTTACCCTTCCTCTTAGCCAAGTCCAGCGGCGTGAGGTCATCATCGGCCCCCGTACTGGGCGCCGTGTCCTTATCCAGCAGGTACTTGACCACGTCCAGACTCCTTGCCCTCACAGCCCAGTGCAGGGGTGTCAGGCCATCGCCGTCCATTGCGTAAAGAGGCCAGCCAGCCCCCTCCAGGGCCTTCAGCACAGCCTCGTGGCCATAAAAGCTGGCGAGGTGCACCGGGGTGTGTCCGTCGGCGGCCTTCAGCAGCTCGGGGGTGGGCGGCGTGACCGGGAGGAGGGTAGACACACACTCAGCTCTATCATCTACTGCAGCCCAGTGGAGGGCTGTCCATCCTGTGTGGGGGAAACATGAAAACATGGAAATGCAGATAACAGAGTGCCTATTGGCTCATTACGAGGTTGCCCGCTTTGGTGATTTAATCTGCTCGACCGCCACTTGGGGCCTGAGGAGCAGATGAAAGCACCTCGATATTGAGGAGCAGATGAAAGCACCTCGTTATTCAATTTACTCCCGACGCAACGAAATGACTGTCAATTCTATATATGAAGGAGTTGATGGTATTCGCATTTACTACTTCTGAGGGAAGATTGTTCCAGTGGCGGATGAGTAGGTTTGAAAAGAATGTCCTTCCAATATCTGTGTTACATCGACTCGACTGAATGGGTAAGCCGTTATTTATATTTCTTGTGTTGGTTTGCAGTTCAAAGAATTTGGAGTAATCGACGTTACTGAAATTTTTTCAGATACTTGAAGACTTGAATCATATCCCCTCGTAGGCCTCTTTTCTCCAATGTAAAGATATGGAGTGGTTTGAGTCGTTCCTCGTACGGGTGAGCCCTGAAGGTTTGAATCATCTATGTGGCACGTCGTTGAATCCTTTCCAGTAAAGCAATGTCCTTTCTGTAATTAGGAGACCAGAACTGTACTGCATTATCGAGGTGCAGTCTTACCATGGAAGTATACAAGGATAGCATCAGGTCTGATGCTTTACACTCGAAGGTCCTCGCTGTGAGCCCAAGCATAGTGTTGGCTTTGTTGTATGCTTTTTTACAATGATTCGCGTGTTTCAGGTCACTGCTGAAAGTGACTCCAAGATCAGTGTCCTCCTGCATTGCCTGCAGAGGTCTCCCATTCATGATGTATGTGTGGTTACTATTTTGGGACCCAATGTGCATGACTTTGCCATTGTCAACATTAAAAGATATTTGCCTTTTTTCCGATAACGTGATTGAGGTCTTTCTGAATGATTACGCAGTCGGTCTTTGTGAAGGCTTCTCCACCCACCTTGGTGTCATCTGCAAATTTTGATATTGTGGATTTCAATCCTGATTCTAGGTCACTGATATATATGATAAAGTGGATGGGTCCCGGCACTGACCCTTGAGGCACTCCACTAGTGACTGGAAGCCAATCGGAAGGCTGTCCGTTGAGTAGTACTCGTTGTTTTCTGTCACTGATCCAATCACTAATCCACGCGATCAGATTGGCTCCAATGCCCGTAGAGTGCAGTAATGGAAGGAGAGGTAAGAGAAGGAGGGGAGTGAGAGTAAGGAGGAGGGGAGGGAGAGGAAGGAGAAGGAGAGGAGTGAGAGGAAGGAGAAGGAGGGGAGGGAGAGGAAGGAGAAGGAGGGAAGAGGAAGTAGAAGGAGGGGAGGGAAAGGACGGAGGCGGGGAGATAGTGGAAGGAGAAGGAGGGGAGGGAGAGGAAGGAAAAGGAGGGGAGTGAGAGTAAGGAGAAGGAGTCGAGGGAGAGGAAGAAGAAGGAGAGAAGTTAGAGGAAGGAGAAGGAAGGGAGGGAGAGGAAGGAGAAGGAGGGGAGGGAGAGGAAGGAGAATGAGTGGAGGGAGAGGAAGGAGAAGGAGGGGAGGAAGAAGAAGGAGGGGAGGGAGAGGAAGGAGGAGGGGAGGAGGAAGGAGAAGTAGGGGTGGGAGAGGAAGGAGAAGGAGGGAGGGAGAGGAAAGAGAAGGAGGAGGGAGAGGAAGGAGAAGGAGGGAGGAGAGGAAGGAGATGGAGAGGAGGAGAGGAAGGAGAAGGAGGAGGGAGAGGAAGGAGAAGGAGGGGAGGGAGAGAAGGAGAAGGAGGAGGGAGAGGAAGGAGAAAGAGGGGAGGAGAGGAAGGAGAAGGAGGAGGGAGAGGAAGGAGGAGGAGGAGAGGAAGGAGAGGAGGGAGAGAAAGGAGAAGGAGGGGAGGGAGAGGAAGGAGAAGGAGGGGAGAGGAAGGAGAAGGAGGGAGGAGAGGAAGGAGAAGGAGGGGAGGAAGATGAAGGAGAAGGAGGGGAGTGAGAGGAAGGAGAAGGAGAGGAGGGAGAGGAAGGAGAAGGAGAGGAGGGAGAGGAAGGAGAAGGAGGGAGGAGGAAGGAGAAGGAGGGAGGGAGAGGAAGGAGAAGGAGAGGAGGAGAGGAAGGAGAAGGAGGGGAGGGAGAGGAAGGAGAAGGAGGAAGGAGAAGGAGGGAGAGGAAGGAGAAGGAGGGGAGGGAGTGGAAGGAGAATGAGGGGAAGGAGAGGAAGAAGAAGGAAAGGAGGGAGAGGAAGGAGAAGGAGGGGAGGGAGAGGAAGGAGAAGGATGGGAGGGAGAGGAAGGAGAAGGAGAGGAGGGAGAGGAAGGAGAAGGAGGGGAGGGAGAAAGGATGAGGGGAGGGAGGAAGGAGGGGAGGGAGAGGAAGAAAAAATATAGGAGGGAGAGGAAGGAGGAGGGGAGGGAGAGAAAGGAGAAGGAGGGGAGGGAGAGGAAGGAGAAGGAGGGGAGGGAGAGGAAGGAGGAGGGAGGGAGGAAGGAGAAGGAGGGTGGGCGAGGAAGAAGGAGGGGAGGGAGAGGAAGGAGAAGGAGGGGAGGGAGAGGAAGGAGAAGGAGGGGAGGGAGAAGGAGGAGGGGAGGGAGAGGAGGGAGAAGAAGGGGATGGAGAGGAAGGAGGAGGGGAGGGAGAGGAAGGAGAAGGAGGGGAGGGAGAGGAAGGAGAAGGAGGGGAGGGAGAGGCAGGAGAAGGAGGGGAGGGAGAGGAAGGAGAAGGAGCGGAGGGAGAGGAAGGAGAAGGAGGGGAGTGAGAGGAAGGAGGAGAGGAGGGAGAAGAAGGAGAAGGAGGGGAGGGAGAGGAAGGAGAAGGAGGGGAGGGAGAGGAAGGAGAAGGAGAGGAGTGAGAGAAAGGAGAAGGAGGGGAGGGAGAGGAAGGAGAAGGAGGGGAGGGAGAGGAAGGAGAAGGAGAGGAGTGAGAGGAAGGAGAAGGAGAGGAGGGAGAGGAAGGAGAAGGAGGGGAGGGAGAGGAAGGAGAAGGAGAGGAGTGAGAGGAAGGAGAAGGAGAGGAGTGAGAGGAAGGAGAAGGAGGGGAGGGAGAGGAAGGAGAAGGAGGGGAAGGAGAGGAAGGAGAAGGAGAGGAGGGAGAGAAGGAGGGGAGGAAGAGGAAGGAGAAGGGGAGGGAGGAAGGAGAAGGAGGGAGAGGAAGGAGAAGGAGGGGAGGGAGAGGAGAGAGGAGGGGAGAGAGGAAGGAGAAGGAGAGGAGGAGAGGAAGGAGAAGGAGGAGGGAGAGGAAGGAGAAAGAGGGGAGGCATAAGGAAGGATAAGGATGGGAGGGAGAGGATGGAGAAGGAGGGGAGAGAGAGGAAGGAGAAGGAGGGGAGGGAGAGGAAGGAGAAGGGGGGAAGGGAGAAGAAGGAGAAGGAGGGGAGGGAGAGTAACGAGAAGGAGGGGAGGAAGTGGAAGGAGAAGGAGGGGAGGGAGAGGAAGGAAAAGGAGGGGAGGGAGAGGAAGGAGAAGGAGGGGAGGGAGAGGATGGAGAAGGAGGGGAGGGAGGGGAAGGAGAAGGATGGGAGGGAGAGGAAGGAGAAGGAGGGGAGGGAGAAGAAGGAGAAGGAGGGGAGGGAGAGGAAACATGGAAACATGGAACTATGGAAATGCAGGCAACAGAAAGCCTATTGGCTCATTACGAGGTCGCCCGCTTGGGTGATTTAATCTGCTCGACCGCCACATGGGGCTTGGTGAGCAGATGAAAGCTCCTCGATATTGAGGAGCAGATGGAAGCCCCTCGTTATTCAGTTTACTCCTGACGCAGCGAAATGACGGTCGATTCTATATTTGAAGGAGTTGATGGTATACGCATTTACTACTTCTGAGGGAAGATTGTTCCAGTGGCGGATGACTCGGTTTGAAAAGAAACTCCTTCCAATGTCTGTGTTACATCGACTCGACTGAATGGGTAAACCGTTATTTCTAGTTCTTGAGATGGTTTGCAGTTCAAAGAATTTGGAGTAATCGACGTTATTGAACTTTTTTAGATACTTGAAGACTTGAATCATATCCCCTCGTAGGTGTCTTTTCTCCAATGTAAAGAGATTGAGTCGCTTGAGTCGTTCCTCGTACGGTTGAGCCCTGAAGGTTGGAATCATCTTTGTGGCGCGTCGTTGAATCCTTTCCAGTAAAGCAATGTCCTTTCTGTAATTGGGAGACCAGAACTGCACTGCATACTCGAGGTGCGGTCTTACCATGGAATTATACAAGGATAGCATCACGTCTGGTGTTTTACACTCGAAGTTCCTCGCTATGAACCCGAGCATAATGTTGGCCTTGTTGTATGCTTTTTTACAGTGATTCGCGTGTTTCAGTTCACTGCTGATAGTGACTCCAAGATCCTTTTCCTCCTGCATCGCTTGCAGAGGTCTCCCATTCATGATGTATGTGTGGTTGCTATTTCGGGACCCAATGTGCATGACTTTGCATTTGTCAACATTAAAAGACATTTGCCATTTTTCCGACCATTCGATAATGTGATTGAGGTCTTTCTGAATGATTTTGCAGTCGGTCTTTGTGAGGGCATCTCCACCCACCTTGGTGTCATCTGCAAATTTCGATATTGTGGATTTCAGTCCTGATTCTATGTCATTGATATATATGATAAAGAGGATGGGTCCCAGCACTGATCCTTGAGGCACTCCACTAGTGACTGGTAGCCAATCGGAAGGCTGTCCGTTGAGTAGTACTCGTTGTTTTCTGTCTGTGAGCCAATCTCTTATCCACGCGATCAGATTGGCTCCGATGCCCGCCGAGTGCAGTTTCTTAAGGAGTCGCTCGTGCGGTACCTTGTCGAAGGCTTTCTGAAAGTCCAGGTATATAACATCACTGGGGATGTGGGCATCCCAGTTCTTTTATATACCTTGGAAGAAGTCTAATAAATTCGTTAGGCAGGAGCGCTTGTTTCTGAAGCCATGCTGGGTGTCGGAGATTACATTATTGTTTTCTAGAAACTTAACAAGTTTATCTCTAATAATCTTTTCGAGTATTTTTCCTGCCACTGATGTCAAACTTATGGGCCTGTAGTTTAATGCAACGCTTTTGTCTCCTTTTTTGAAAATCGGTGTTACGTTCGCCATCTTCCAGTCTTCCGGGACCTTGTTTAGTTGAACTGACCGGTTGAATATGGTAGTGAGTGGTTGAAGTATTTATTGTTTAAGCTCTTTTAACCCGTGTGCGTCGGGTGACGGGAATTCCCGCTCGGGCGGAAAGCGTCGGGTGGCGGGAGTTCCCGCCATCACACGCGCACGGCTTGGCCAAAAATAGCACCTCTTCCCAACATCATATCTATGCCGTGCTGTGACGTAGACACTTCAAATTTATTTAATCGTGGAGAGGAAGGATTGGAGATGAAAAAACAATATAAATTATTATGTTTTCGTTTGAAATTGCCACACGGGGCATTGATGAAAGACACCTATTTTACAAAATCTATCAGCACCGCCCGCGCGGTGCGAGGACGACAATAGTCCTCTAGCCCGACGCTTATGGGTTAATAACCGCGGGGACAAACTGTCGGGTCCCGTTGACTTGTTCGTGTCGAGTTTGTCCAAGTACTTTTTTTACTTCTTGGTCGCATACTGAGTCAATTTCCAGCGGCGTGATCACACTCGGCGGGGCAGGGCTCTCGGGAATGGGTTCGATGTCCTCGACTGTGAATACGGATGCGAAGTTACTGTTGAGGATTCTGGCCATCTGTTTACTGTCCTGAGTTACATATCCAGTCTCGTCTGTCAGGGGACCAATATTGGATTTTACTTTCTTTTTCGATCTTATGTACGTGAAGAATTTCTTGGAGTTAGTTTTGATTTCGCGCGCTATTTGCTTTTCATAGTTGCGTTTGCTACTCCGAATAAGGCTGCGACAAGCTCTGAGGCTGTTGTGGTACTGTGTGCTGGCTTCGGCCGTAGCATTCTCTTTCATCAAATTATAATTCCTTTTTTTTAGGTTTACTGCCCTTTTTATTTCTCTGGTCATCCACGGTGGCTCTACGGCCCCATTTACTCGCCTGGATTTCGTAGGCGCTGTAGCCTTCTCTACTTGCAACAGCTTATCTTTGAAGACGTTCCACGCGTTGTCGATTGTATTGTCGGTGATGCCAAGTTGGTCCCAGGTCGTAGGGGGAAGCAGTGCACGGGCTAAGTTGAAATTTCCTTTTTTGTAATCTGGTATCACTGATGGATTATCTACGAGCTTGTGACATATGTTGATATTAAAACGGATTAAGTGGTGATCGCACCCATTAAGTTTCTCACGAACTGTACGGTCGCGAATGAGGTCGGGGTCGCTTACTAATACCAGATCCAGCAGATGTGAGGAACGAATCCTCCACCATTTCTAAAAGCCTGTTACCCTCTTGATCTCCAGTCATCAGTCCCCAGTCAATGTTAGGGCAATTAAAGTCCCCAATTATAATTGCTTCCTTGCTTTGTGTTAGAGAGTGAATCTCTTCGTAGAGGGCAGTGTCATCGGTTGCCTGTTGTTTCGGGGGCCTGTATACGGTTGCAAGTGTTAGTTTCTTGTTATTTGCGGTTATTTCCACATAAACAGAATCGTATTTCTCTGCGTCCTGTTTGTCTATTTTTATGGCAGGAAGTGTACTTTTTACGTAGCAAACTCCTCCTCCTCCTTTCTTGTGCTTTCGACTTTTGTGGAAGCTTTCGTACCCAGGGAATGACATTTCGGATTCTAGATGGGTAGAGTTGGCCCAAGTCTCTGTGATGGCTACCACATCTGGTTTCTCTGTTGCAATATACGCCCTAATTTCGTCCTTTTTGGGTATTAAACTACGTGCATTTGTGTACATGATAGAAATGTGGCCGTGACGAGTTGTACCAGTTCGCTTGTCGGAGGCGTGGTTAGTTACACAGTTTCTTGTAAGTCGCACTGACGCTACGGGTTGGTTGATCAAGGGCTGCCTTTGCCCCGTCCTCGCCCGCCGTTTTTTGAAAGTCTTTTCGAAAAGCTTTTCACTGCCTCGTCCAGAAGCCTCCCGAAACGCGGCGATCCAACCTCATTCTCTTCCTTACCGAAACACAGGTTTCTGAGGCTACTGACAGCAATCTCTACTCTGTTCCCTCCTACTATCTCTATCCTAAATTTCAATCCAAAGCTGGATGTTGCGCCTACGTGCGCAACGACATCACTTGCACTCGTGCCCACGACCTTGACTCTTCTGAATTTTCCACCATCTGGTTAAGACTTCACTGTCATTCTATTACTAAATACATCTGTGCTGTTTATCTCTCACCTAACTCTACCAACTATGTAAAATTCTTTGACTATTTGAATTCTAAAGTGGAGCACATCTTGACCCACTCTCCCTTCGCTGAAATCTCCATCCTTGGAGATTTCAATGTTCACCACCAGCTTCGGCTTTCATCCTCTTTCACTGACCATCCTGGTGAACAAGCCTACAACTTTGCTATCCTCAACGACCTTGAGCAGTTGGTCCAGCACCCTACACGTATTCCTGACCGTCTTAGAGTTCGGCCCAACATTCTAGACCTCTTCCTTACCTCAAACCCTTCTGCTTATTCTGTCAAACTGTTCTCTCTGTTGGGCTCCTCCGATCACAATCTTATTTCTGCATCCTTTCCTATCGCTCCTGTACACCCTCTGGACCCACCGAAGAGGCGATGCTTCTGGCATTTTGCTTCAGCTCGGTGGGACGACCTGAGGATGTACTTCTTCGATTTCCCGTGGAATGATTATTGCTTCCAGGATAGAGACCCCTCTGTGTGTGCTCAGCGCATCACAGAGGTGATTGTCTCTGGAATGGAGGCATACATTCCTCGTTCTTTCTCTACTCCTCACGCTAAAAAGCCTTGGTTTAATCACGCTTGTTCTCGTGCTGTCAATGATAGAGAGGTAGCTCACAAAAGATACCAGAGCCTTCAAACTAATGCTAATTATGAACTTTACATTTCTGCCCGAAATCGTGCCAAATCTATTCTCCGACTAACCAAAAATTCTTTCATTAATAGAAAATGTCAAAACCTTGCTTTCTAACTCTTCCCGTGACTTCTGGCATCTAGCCAAAACATCTCCTCCAACTTCACTTTCATCTTCCTCCACTCTCAGTCCTGACGGCAACACTGCCGTCTCATCTCTAAGGCTGAACTCTTCTCTCATTCTTCTCTCAAAAAACTCCACTCTGGACGATTCTGGGCATATTCCTCCTACTCATCATCCCTCTTACTCCTTTATGCCTGTTATAAAGATTCTTCAAATGATGTTTTCTATGCCCTCTGGCCTCAATCCTCAGAAGGCTTACGGACCTGATGGAGTGCCTCCTATTGTCCTTAAAACTGTGCCTCCGTGCTGTCACCCTGCCTGGTCAAACTCTTTCGCCTCTGCCTGTCAACATCTACCTTTCCTTCTTGCTGGAAGTATGCCTTCATACAGCCTGTACCTAAGAAGGTGACTGCTCCAATCCCTCAAACTACCGTCCTATTGCTTTACTTTCTTGTCTATCTAAAGCTTTGAATCAATCCTTAACCGGAAGATTCAAAAGCACCTTCCACTTCTAACCTTCTATCTGATCGCCAGTATGGGTTCCACAAGGGCGTTCTACTGGTGATCTCCTAGCCTTCTTAACTGACTCTTGGTCATCCTCTTAGCCGTTTCGGTGAAACTTTTGCTATTGCGCTGGACATATCAAAAGCTTTGATAGGGTCTGGCACAAATCTTTGCTTTCTAAACTACCCTCCTACGGTTTCTATCCTTCTCTGTACCTTTCTCTCCAGTGTCCTTTCTGACCGTTCTATTTCTGCCGTGGTAGACGGTCACTGTTCTTCCCCTAAATCTATTAACAGTGGTGTCCCACAGGGTTCTGTCCTATCTCCCACTCTTTTTCTGTTGTTCATTGATGATCTTTCCAAAACGAACTGTCCTATCCATTCCTACGCCGATGATTCCACTCTGCATTATTCAACTTCTTTTAATAGAAGACCCACCCTTCAGGAACTTAACGACTCAAGGCTGGAGCCTGCAGAACGCTTAGCCTCAGACCTTACTATTATTTCCGATTGGGGCAAGAAGAACCTGGTGTCCTTCAACGCCTCAAAAACACAGTTTCTCCACCTATCCACTCGACACAATCTTCCAAACAACTATCCCTATTCTTTGACAACACCCAGCTATCACCTTCCTCAACACTAAACATCCTCGGTCTATCCTTAACTCAAAATCTCAACTGGAAACTTCATATCTCATCTCTTACTAAATCAGCTTCCTCGAGGCTGGGCGTTCTGTACCGTCTCCGCCAGTTCTTCTCTCCTGCACAGTTGCTGTCCATATACAGGGGCCTTGTCCGCCCTCGTATGGAGTATGCATCTCATGTGGGGGCTCCACTCACACAGCTCTTCTGGACAGAGTGGAGGCAAAGGCTCTCATCAGCCTCCTCCTCATACTGATAGTCTTCTACCTCTTAAATTCCGCCGCAATGTTGCCTCTCTTTCTATCTTCTATCGATATTTCCACGCTGACTGCTCTTCTGAACTTGCTAACTGCATGCCTCCCCCCCTCCCGTGGCCCCGCTGCACTCGACTTTCTACTCATGCTCATCCCTATACTGTCCAGACCCCTTATGCAAGAGTTAACCAGCATCTTCACTCTTTCATCCCTCACGCTGGTAAACTCTGGAACAATCTTCCTTCATCTGTATTTCCTCCTGCCTACGACTTGAACTCTTTCAAGAGGAGGGTATCAGGAGACCTCTCCTCCCGAAACTGACCTATCTTTCGGCCACCTCTTTGGATTCTTTTTAGGAGCAGCGAGGAGCGAGCTTTTTTTTATTAATGTTTACTTTTTTGTGCCCTTGAGCTGTCTCCTTTGCTGTAAAAAAAAAAAAAAAAAAAAAATCAGATGTAGTCCATCGTTCCAAAACAAGTATGGGCGCTCAAGGAAGTGGTGCCAGGCGTTTGTAAACGCCACGCCTTCGTCGTCACAAATTTCCTTCAGACTAGTATTGATGTTGCTCGCTTTGCTGTTGAAGCTGGCGTAAGCGCTGATTCTGGGTAGAATTCCAGAGACAATGACGTGAGGGGACTTGGTCTTGTAGCGCCGAATGACCTGACGGTATTTTGATAGTAGGGCCTGAGTTTGAGTAGACTGAACGTCATTTGCCCCCGCGTGAATCAAATAAACTGTGTCTTCCTTCGCGAGTTCCGTGACAGCATCGACAGCTGAAGTAATGTCGTCCAGTTTGGCTCCCGGAATACAATAACGCATCCGCGTCTCTGTATTCCTGCCGCAGAATTCCGTTAATTGACCTCTAACCAGCGAGTCCCCTACAAGTATAACAGATATTATCAGCTTGTCTGTGCCCCGAAACTGTGTCTGATCTACGCAGACCACAGCAGGAAGAATGGTCTTGTGGCGTCTAATGGATGAGTAGTGAGGAGTGGGAGTGTGGTGGCGACTGGACGTGGAGGCGTTAGGAGGGCTGGTAGAGGAGAGGGACAAGGGGGAGCCAAGGGAAGATGAGGAAGAGGCGGAAGGGGTTGACTGCATGGGAGCAGAGGAGGAGGATGTTGAGGATGTGGAGGAGGGGGCAGAGGCGGAGGAGGAGGAAGGGGAGGAAGGGGTTGACTGGGGAGGAGTAGAGGAGGAGGATGTTGAGGATGTGGAGGAGGGGGCAGAGGCGGAGGAGGAGGAAGGGGCGGTAGGGGTTGACTGGGGAGGAGTAGAGGAGGAGGATGTGGAGGAGGGGGGAGAAGAAATGTAAGGAGGAGGCGGCAGAGGCGGAGGAGGAGGAAGAGGAAAGGGGTTGGCTGGGGGAGTAGAGGAGGAGGATGTTGATAATGTGGAGGAGGGGGCAGAGTTGGAGGAGAAGGAAGGGGCGGAAGAGAAGAGTGAGGAAGAGGAAGGGGAGGAGGAAGAGTAGGTGGTGGTGATGGTGGGATGGGTGGGGGAGGGGGCGGGGGTGATGGCGGTGCTGGTGGTGGAGGGTGAAGAAAGGGGGGGGTTGGCGGCCTGTGGTGATGAGGTGGAGGAGGGAAGGGAGGAGGCGGGGGTGATGGCGGTGCTGGTGGTGGAGGGTGAAGAGGGAGAAGAAGAAGACGAAGAAGACGAAGAAGAAGAAGAAAAAGAAGACGAAGAAGGAAAAGAAGAAGAAGAAGAAGAAGAAGAAGAAGAAGAAGAAGAAGAAGAGAGTTGAGGGTGTGCCGTCACAATGTCCCAAAGTAAATAATTGGAGCGTTGTAGATCCTCGTTGGTTGTTTGTAGTGCCTGAATACGTAAGTCTAAGACACAGTACCTACACATCGAGTCGCTGGTTTGGTAGTGAATCGCAGCATATTTCTTTGAACAATTACAGCAATTGAAATAGTTGGACGGCATGATTACTTTTTTTTTTATTTAGTTTTGCAAGACGATATATCGGTGAGCTTTACAGTTAAGATGAATTTTGTATGAACACCTAGAGGGAGGCGTCTTTAAATCGGTCGAGTCACGCGGGAGAGTTTGAGGTATGGCGTCTATGAGGGCCCACACGTGTTTTCCCTCTGGGATTAAAATTCTCTGGGGGATTGAAATTTTCCTCCTTTTCAAAACAGGTATGCTGGTATACGGGTCAAGCTTTGTACTTCTACGTTAGTGACAGTTCTTCTGCGTTAGTTAGACACAAGAAGCTCACTGTCTTTCACTGGGTGCTGTGTTAGGTCGTGTAGTTGTAATCCTACTGAGGAAAGACAGGAAACACAAAAAAGTCGATATATAACTTAACCGCTCAGCTCAGCAGGGAAGTCCTCTCACTGTAAGATAATCCTCGCAACACTTCAAACACTAGTTAGACGCGTCACAGCACTGAGTTAGACGTTAATTAATTAGGTTGAGTGGTGCTAAATAAGACAAGTAAACAAGCACAGTTAGTCGTTCGATTTCTGAGAAGGCGTACGGGCCTATTTAAGTAACGGTTAATTAAAAACGTGGATGAACGGATTTCAAAAGTTGTGACGTTAAAATGTAACACACGGAGTCGATTTACACACACGGAGTCGATTTACATACAAAATAACAAGTGTCGTTTTACCAGACGAGGCGAAAAGCAAGGTTAAGGTTTGATGCCGGTAGGGCAACGAGGTCAACGTCCGTCCCTTTGAGGAGGTCAGGAAAGAGGGAGAGGAAAGAGGAGGGGAGGGAGAGGAAGGAGAAGGAGAGGAGGGAGAGGAAGGAGAAGGAGGGGAGGGAGAGGAAGGAAAAGGAGGTTAGGGAGAAGAAGGAAAAGTAGGGGAGGGAGAGGAAGGAGAAGAAGGGGAGGGAAAAGAAGGAGAAGAAGGGGAGGGAGAGGAAGGAGAAGGAGGGGAGGGAGAGGAAGGAGAAGGAGGGGAGGGAGAGGAAGGAGAAGGAGGGGAGGGAGAGGAAAGAGAAGGAGGGGAGGGAGAGGAAGGAAAAGGAGGGGAGGAAGAGGAAAGAGAAGGAGGGGAGGGAGAGGAAGGAGAAGGAATGGAGGGAGAGGAAGGAGAAGAATGGGAGGGAGAGGAAGGAGGAGGGGAGGGAGAGGAATGAGAAGGAGGGGAGGGAGAGGAAGGAGAAGGAGGGGAGGGAGAGGAAGGAGAAGGAGGGAAGGGAGAGGAAGGAGAAGGAGGGGAGGGAGAGGAAGGAGAAGGAGGGGAGGGAGAGGAAGGAGAAGGAGGGGAAGGAGAGGAAGGAGAATAGGAGGGATAGGAAGGAGAAGGAGGGGAGAGAGAGGAAGGAGAAGGAGGGGAGGGAGAGGAAGAAGGAGGGTAGGGAGAGGAAGGAGAAGGAGGGGAGGGAGAAAGGAGAAGGAGGGGAGGGAGAGGAAGGAGAAGGGGGGGAGGGAGAGGAAGGAGAAGGAGGGGAGGGAGAGAAAGGAGAAGGAGGGGAGTGAGAGGAATGAGAAGGAGGGGAGGGAGGGAAAGGAGAAGGGGGGAAGGGAGAGGAAGGAGAAGGAGGGGAGGGAGAGGAAGGAGAAGGAGGGGAGGGAGAGGAAGGAGAAAGAGGGGAGAGAGAGGAAGGAGAAGGGGGGAAGGGAGAGGAAGGAGAAGGAGGGGAGGGAGAGGAAGAAGAAGGAGGGGAGGGAGAGGAAGGAGAAGGAGGGGAGGAAGAGGAAGGAGAAGGAGGGGAGGGAGACGAAGGAGAAGGAGGGGAGGGAGAGGAAGGAGAAGGAGGGGAGGGAGACAAAGGAGAAGGAGGGGAGGGAGAGGAAGGAGAAGGTGGGGAGGGAGAGGAAGGAGAAGGAGGGGAGGGAGAGGAAGGAGAAGGTTAGGAGGGAGAGGAAGGAGAAGGAGGGGAAAGAGAGGAAGGAGAAGGAGGGGAGGGAGAGGAAGGAGGAGGGGAGAGAGAGGAAGGAGGGGAGAGAGAGGAAGGAGAAGGAGGGGAGGGAGAGAAAGGAGAAGGAGGGGAGGGAGAGGAAGGAGAAGGAGGGGAGGGAGAGGAAGGAGAAGGAGGGGAGGGAGAGGAAGGAGAAGGAGGGGAGGGAGAGGAAGGAGGAGGGGAGGGAGAGGAAGGAGAAGGAGAGGAGGGAAAGGAAGGAGAAGGAGGGGAGGGAGAGGAAGGAGAAGGAGGGGAGGGAGAGGAAGTAGAAGGAGGGGAGGGAGAGGAAGGAGAAGGAGGGGAGGGAGAGGAAGGAAAAGGAGGGGAAGGAGAGGAAGGAGGTGAGGAGGGAGAGGAAGGAGAAGGAGAGGAGGGAGAGGAAGGAGAAGGAGGGGAGGAATAGGAAGGAGAAGGAGGTTAGGGATAGGAAGGAGAAGGAGGAGAGAGAGAGAGAAAGGAGAAGGAGGGGAGGGAGAGGAAGGAGAAGGAGGGGAGGAAGAGGAAGGAGAAGGAGGGGAGGGAGTGTAGGATAGTCAAGTCTACAATGTACGTGTAGCAGACAGTTAATGTACGTTTAGTTAGTGCCTAAGTGGCAACTCAGTTCCGCGCCGCCCGAGGCACGCCAGTTAGCCGGGCGCCTCCCCTCTGTACGGATACCTTCTGTTCTGCCTCTGTTTACTTTCCAAGTAAAGGACCTACAGTTGTTCCTCGTGTCTGTGCCCTTCCCCCACACCTGCAAGGATCCAGACGACGAGACAAGAACACACATGGCGCAGTGGATCGTGTGGAAGTGACAAGAGGAGACAGAAGCTACGTGGAGGACGCCGTGACTGGAGTGGCATGCGGACTGTGGACTCAGCGCGTCGAGAAGCCCCCTACTACGCCATCAGTGCAGTGACTCAGTGTTGTGTGCAGTGCTGTGGTGTGTACAGTGTAGTGGGGTAGTTTGGGGACGGCTGATCACACACCAAGGAGGGGTAAAGTTTGACCGTACCGGGCAGTTCGGAGCGCGGTGTTGCATACCCTTGCTCACCACGGAGTCTGGGCAGACACTGTCGGCTGTCGCTGTCGCCCGCGCTGCCGCTGCCGCACACCGCAGCCGCTGCCATCCCCTCTCCCCCTGCTGCACTCCACCGCCACACACGATGTTGCCACCGCATGCGCACTAAATATTACCTGCACACACACAACTGCACTAACTTTTGGGTGACAACATGACGCGTGGTGGAAAACACTCGAAGAAGGACACTCCACCTTCACCTGCAGCCACAGGAGACGCGTCGGCGACAGACTCACACCCACCCAAGCTGCAAGACGATGCTTCATCTCAACCTCCACAGACGGATTTCCACACCCTTCTCATGTGGATGAGGGAGAGAGATGAAGCGGCCCGGGCCGAGCGCGAACAAAAAGCAGCTCGCCGTATCGCGGAGGAGGCCGCTGTCAAGGCCGAGAGGGAAAAACAACGACGGGAGGACGCTGCGCTATGGGAGGCTGCTGTCTAGGCCGAGAGGGAAGAACAACGACGGGAGGACGCTTCGCGATGGGAGGCTCTGTTAACGAGACTAGTCGGCCCACAAAACCTCCACACCTCTTCGGCAGGGGAACAGACGGGCGTCACCACGGAAGGTGCGCCGCCTGGCTCCACAGCAGCCCCGTCAGCGCCCAAGGCAGCTGCTCACCCCCCGCCTACCCTCTCCACTGACGTTACGTACCAGACCTTCAAGGAGTGGAGACAACGGTGGACGGACTACGCGACGATGGTGGACTTGCCCAGCATGCCCCAACCCAAACAGCTGATCCAGTTAAGGATGTGTCTGTCACGGGAGACCAAGAGTGTACTGGAGCACACATTACAGGTACCTCCAGACTCCACTTCTTCCGTAGACGAGGTGCTCGATATTCTCCAAAGGCACATCAGGGACTCCAGCAATGAGGCACTCCGACGCCGGGCGTTCACCAGCTGCAAGCAGGCGACAGGAGAGTCCTTTGGAGATTTCTTCGTTAGACTGAAGAGCCTCTCGAAAGAAATTGACGTCTGCAAGGGCCAAAACAACGCGTGTGTTGAAGCATGGATTAAGCACGGCATCCTTACCGGGGTCCAGGACGAGGAGCATACTTGCTCTACCAGGCGAGCCGCTTGGAGTTACGCAGTGTGCTGAACACCACATTAAGTTCAAACCCAATACAAATCCTGTATATATCAATGCGTACAAGCTCCCCCACAGTCAGAGGGAGGTGGTGCAACAACTTATCTCTGAAATGTTAGAACAAGGTGTCATCAAAGAATCGAGTTCCCCGTGGACTTCACCCTTGTTCCTGGTTCCGAAGAAAGACGGCTCTTATCGTCCTGTGATTGATTTCCGGCGTGTGAACACCGCGACCGTGGATGATCATTTTCCGCTTCCCGTTCTTAGAGATCTTCTGATGTGTCTCGGTAGAGGAAATAAAGTCTTTACGAGTCTTGATCTGGTCAGTGGCTACTGGCAACTGCCCATGGCCCCCGAGTCACGTGAAATAACGGCTTTCAGCACGCCTCATGGCCACTATGAGTGGACGAGGATGCCGTTCGGGCTCAAAGGAGCTCCCTTGACCTTCCAAAGGACAATGAACAGTATTTTTGGTGACTTGCTGGGCAACTCTGTCTATGTGTATTTAGACGACATCATCATAGCAAGTAAAGACGTGCATGCTCACATGGAAACACTAAAAGCAGTCCTACACAGACTTCAAGAAGTCGGATTAAAGCTCAAAATCACCAAATGTGAATTTTTAAAGCCTCGGATCAAGTTCTTGGGGCATGTCGTGGACGAATTCGGCATCCATACAGTGGACGACAAAATAAAGGCTATTGCCGAGTTCCTCAGCCAACGTCTGCGGACAAGGTACGGTCTTTCTTGGGTGTCGCAGGTTATTACAGGCCTTTCATTAAGGACTTCGCAGCACGCGCGAGTCCCCTAACCCATCTTTTAAAGAAAGACGTACCATTTCAGTGGCTCCCAGCTCAACAAACGAGTTTTGAGGATTTAAAGAAAGCGCTTACACGGGCTCCGGTCCTTGTCTTCCGGATTTCAAGGACCCCTTTCAGCTTTGTACCGACGCTTCGGCTAGTGGAGTAGGAGCCGCGCTGATGCAAACAGATATGTCCGGCAAAAAGCATGTGATAGCGTTCGCCAGTCGAGTACTTACAGCTCCGGAAAAGAACTATTCTGTTACCCACCTAGAGGCTCTTGCCATTGTGTGGGCTCTGAAGCATTTTCGTGACATTGTGATGGGGTACAAAATTGTGGTGTTTACGGACCACGCGGCCATAACTGATCTTTTCAAGGAAAACCTACACGGTCGTCTGGCAAGATGGTTCTTAACGATCCAAGCATACAATCCGGAGATAAAATACATCACCGGGAAAACAAATGTGGTCGCAGATGCCTTATCTCGGAATGTTCCGATAGGCGCGATTACCACCCCAGAGGTCATCCACAACTTCACTTCACCTGAGCTACACACTGCTCAGCGAGACCACCCTGTGGAAGAGGTTAATTTATGCCCTCGAGTCGGGAGACGAATCAAACCTTCCTGAATTGCCAGTTCCCTTTTCACAATTCTTCCTATCAGAGGACAACCTCCTTTGTAGGTCATGGCCAACCAAACCGGTACCTATAGACCAACTGGTCATCCCAGACATATACGTCCCCGTGACGCTTAAGCTGGTCCATAACACACCCATTGCGGGTCACCCAGGAAGAGACAAGACGCTATCTGTCACCAGACGAAAATTCTACTGGCCCACATTACGGGTTGATGTAGACAACATGTCGCACATTGCGTCGTTTGTGCTAAGCACAAGGGGTCCGTCAAAGGCCAGCACCTATGTTGCAATACCCAGTACCAGAGGCGCCATGGGATGTTGTTAATATAGACTTACTACAGCTCCCCCAGAGCCAACATGGCTCGCGCTACTTATTGGTGTGCGTCGACCAGTTCTCTAGGTTTCTAGTTCTAGCGCCTCTCAAGGACAAGACAGCCACACGCGTGGCCCATGCCCTCGTGACTCACGTGTTGTGTCCACATTCGTCTCCTCGAATTCTTCTGAGTGACAATGGCACCGAGTTTAGGAACTCAGTATTGAGCGAAATATGCGCTCAATTTAACATCACGCAATCCTTCATCACAGCTTACCACCCAGCTGCTAATGGGTTGGCGGAGAGGGCTAATAGGAAAATCTTACAGGTCCTCAGGCCTATCGTGAACGATCTCCACGATAACTGGGAGGATTGGCTATCGCATATAGCCGCTTCCATAAATACGTCGGTAAACGACTCTACGGGGAAGTCTCCCTACTACATCTTATATGGGGTGGAGAAACGTCTTCCGTACGACTTCCTTACAACCCCACAACAACCTCTCTACAACATTGATAGGTACGCACAACAGCAGATGCATATGTTTTCCAAGATACACTCAGAAGTTAGGTGTACGTTAAAAGCTACGAAGGTTGAAATGATGTCAAAACAACACAAACAGGCCGTCCCGGTAAATTTGAAAGAGGGTGACACAGTCATGATTAAGCAAGCGGAAAGGAGTTCGAAACTGGGGGCTAAATTTGTGGGTCCTTACCGAGTTGTTCGGAATGTCAGGGGAAATCGGTTCGAGGTTCTCGAGTCGAATAGTGGGGTCAGTCTAGAAGTTCACAGTGATCGTCTGAAAGTAATTCCCTCACCTTTGGACCTTGATATTGGTACTTCCCCCTCAGAGTCAAATGTTCAACAAGATAATCCCAACACCCATAGCTATAACTTGAGACCACGGGTTTAAATACTTCAATCCCACCGCTGCCACCAAATGTAACGGGCTTGTCGGGGGGCGTTTAAAGGGTGTTGATTAAGACTTCAGCTTCCTTAAGGCGAATTATATTCGTAGCCTTTATGTACAAGAAGCGACGGAGCGAGAGCGACTCTCGTTGTGTGTCAGTCGGACTCTCGTGAAGGAGTGGCGAGTTACAGGTTGGAAAATAATTGTTACAATTGGTCACGTATGTCAAGGTGACCTCCACGCACCATCGGAGTGCTAAGTATACAAAACTGAGACGGTAAACACTGACGGACGACATTCCTATAAGGTGGCGTGATCTATCTGTCGTGGGGTTTTTCCATTGACAATTGTATGCCTAATTCGTGGTGATATTAGATAATAATAATACATTGATATCCTACTATAACACGACTCCTCCTCCACACTTCAAGACGTCACAACGTTGTGCCGGTCCTATGAAGCCACCAGGTCGGCAGCCTCTGCCATACGGGCTCCACCAGCAGCACGAGCAGTTTCCCAGTACAAGAAGGGGAAGAAGGTGACCCACCAATCCAAGGCAGAAGCACGTCCAGTCGCACCCATGTCTACCTCTTCTTGTAGCAACTGTGGGAAACAGCAGCACGGCTCCAAGGGATGCCCTGCTACCGAGGCATCGTGCCGTGGATGTGGAAAGACGGGACACTGGACGCACACGGAGAAATGCCCAGCAAGGAATGTCCAGTGCAAAGCTTGTGGCCGCTACGGCCACTTCGAGAAGCTTTGCAAGTCTCTGAAGCCCACGAACCAGCAACCCTCGAAGTCCAAGCCTTCAAAAACATGGAAGGAGAGCCGCTCTACCTTCCACGTGGTGCGAGCGGAACCGCCTCCAGAGAACCCTAGCACTCGCAAGCGGCAGGGAGGCAACGTCAGACGAGTCCAGTCAACCACACGTGACAGGCCCACCCCCTCTCCCACTATCTGTATTGTCGTCACGCACGGTGGGATGTCAAGGAGCATCGAGGTGATACCAGACACCGGAGCCGACACTACGGTGATAGGTCCACAGCACCTCAAGACTCTGGGCCTCTCCAAGCGTGACCTTGAGCCACCCCCTTCACTGACGTACTACAACGCAGACGGGTCTGAGATGCCAGCAGCCTTGGGCTCCTTTCAAGCGGAGCTCACCTATGGCACGCTGTCATGCACGGGGTGGATCGACGTGCAAGGTTCCCTGAGCACACCCTGCTGTCCTGGGAGCACTTTCGGAACCTGGGCATCGTGCCAAGGGACTTCCCGGAGCAGATCAAGGGCTCTCGATCCACCGTCAACAGGATCAAGGAATCGACGGATGCCACGTCCCACGAGAGTGCACAGAACTGTGAGCAGCCTGACGTAGCAGCTACTTCACCTCAAGCAGTTCCACCACTTCCACTTTCCTGCACCACGTCCCCGACGGCTGCCAAGGAGTACTTTCTACGAGAGTACTCGGACGTGTTGGTGCGGAAGGATGACCTGCAGAACGCACCTCTGAAGCCGATGTCAGGTTCACCTATGCGGATCCACCTGAGAGGGGACGCCCAGCCGTTTGCGATACACACTCCACGGCTGATTCCTCTCGCGTATCGGGATCCGGTGAAGGCTGAGCTGGACTCCATGGTATCGCAAGGCATCATCACTCCAGTAGGCGATGACCCATCCCCCTGGTGCCACCCGATGGTCGTCGTCGCGAAGCCTGGAGGAGGTGTCCGGATCACCACAGACCTGTCCAAACTGAACGGTCAGGTATCCCGTCCGGCCCACCCATCGCCTACACCGTTCGCCGCGATACGCAGTGTGGATCCCAAGACGAAATTCTTCACGACGGTGGATGCCTTGTGTGGATACTGGCAGATCCCTTTGGCCGAGGAAGACCAGCCCTTGACGACATTCATTACTCCTTACGGTCGCTTCCGCTACCTCCGCGGCCCCATGGGCTTCGCCGCCACGGGGGATGCTTTCTGTCGACGAGGCGACCTCGCGCTGCAGGGAGTGATGCAGTGCGTTAAGGTAGTCGACGATATCCTCCTGTACGACGAGGACTACATCACACCTCCGTCGAGTCAATGACGTCCTGGCCAGGTGCAGGTCATACGGCATCACCTTGAACGCCGAGAAGTTTGTTCTGGCCGCCTCGACAGTCTCCTTCTGCGGCTACAGGCTCTCCCACGACGGCATTGCAGCAGATCCGGAGAAGGTTCGCGCAATCACGGACTTCGCGAAGCCTGCCAACTTGACAGACCTGCGATCCTTCATGGGTTTGGTAAATCAGCTAGCAGACTTCACACCGGACATCTCCAGCGCTGCTGCTCCCCTTCGCCCTTTGATGAGCCCCAAGAGGACCTTCGTATGGACTGCAGATCATGACCAGGCCTTTCAGAAAGTCAAGGAGGCCTTGTCCAGTCCACCAATCCTCGCTAACTTCGACCCTGCCCTGCCCACCGTCTTGCAGACAGATGCCTCGCGTCTGTACGGCCTGGGATATGCCCTCCTGCAAGACCACGGTGGAGGACAATTCCGTCTCGTCCAGTGTGGCTCACGCTTCTTAACCGACACCGAGACACGCTACGCCACCATTGAGTTGGAGTTGCTGGCTGTAGTGTGGGCCATTGGGAAGTGCCGGTTCTACCTTACTGGCCTCCAGCACTTCGATCTCATCACAGATCATCGCCCACTGGTCCGCATCCTTAACAGTTACTCGCTCGATGCTATTGACAACCCAAGATTGCAGCGCTTGAAGGAGTAGATCTCGGCTTTCCTCTTCACTGCAGTGTGGCGTCCGGGCAAGGAACTCTGCATCCCCGACGCCCTGTCCCGTGCATCTGTGACTAACCCGACGAAGGAGGACAACATACTAGACGCCGAGACCAGCTTCTCCGTCAAGAGTATCGTAACCCTGCGGGCAGTCGAGTCTCTCGCCTGTACAGAGGTCCCTGTCTCTTCGGATTCGACCCCTGACAGCGATATGGCGTTGGAGGAAGTTCGACGCGGGGCCCGTGACGACCCTATCTACATGGAACTTCTTCAGTGCGTGAGGGAAGGCTTCCCCCGAGACCGTTACGCACTCCCCAACACTCTGCGCCCGTTTTGGAAGCTGCGGGAGGACCTTTACTGTGAGGAAGGTCTTGTCTTGTACGGCGCTAGAGTGGTTGTCCCTGTTGCCCTACGCCGTCGCGTCTTGGCCCGCCTCCACGACAGCCACCGCGGAGCAGAGGCCACGAAGCGCAGGGCGAGACAGGCGGTGTATTGGCCCGGTATCGACGCAGACATCGCGAACACGGTCCGTGCCTGTGAGCCGTGCCAAGTGATGCAGCCCAGCCAGCAGCAAGAGCCCCTGCGCTGCGATGACAACCCCACCAGGCCCTTCGAGTCGGTGTCGGCCGACTTCTTCTCTACTGCGGGGAAGTCTTTCCTGGTGATTGCCGACCGACTGTCTGGTTGGCCTGTGGTGGTGTCTTGCGATTCAGACACGACATCTGCTGCCACCATCCGCCACTTCCGGAAGTTCTTCCGTGACCTGGGCGTTCCAGTTCGTCTACGCACGGACGGTGGCCCGCAGTTTGCCAGCCAGTAGTTTGCTGCATTCCTGGAGCGCTGGGGCGTCCGTCACGACATGTCGACGCCTCACTACCCGCAGTCCAATGGCCACGCTGAATCCGCGGTGAAATCAGTCAAGCATCTCATCCAGAAGGTGGCCCCCTCAGGAAACTTGGACTGCGAGGCATTCGACAGGGGCCTCCTGGACCTTAGAAACACCCCAAACCACACCGGCCGCTCCCCAGCCCAGACTTTATATGGTCACCCTCTCCGCTCCTGCGTCCCCGCGCACGCCAAGGCCTTACAGAAACAATGGCAGGAGAGGGCAGAAAGCTGTGACCGTCGGGCTGCTTCCCGTCTCCGAGACGCCACAGCTCGGTACGACGCTCACGCCCGACCCCTCCCACCGCTGGCTCTTGAGGATGAAGTCCGCGTCCAGGACCCGACTACGAAGCACTGGGACCGGGTCGGCCTAGCGGTCGTATATGGTGGAGGAACCGCCGCTTCCTCCGCCCCACAGTGCCCCCTCCCGATGACTCTCAGCCCGACCCTGAACCGCCTCAGCACACTACGCCCCGTCGCTTGGACCGACTCAAGGCCAAGAGAAACGCTCAAGACACGGCGTGCTGTGAGCGTGAAGGGGGGAGGGAGATGTAGGATAGTCAAGTCTACAATGTACGTGTAGGAGACAGTTAATGTACGTTTAGTTAGTGCCTAAGTGGAAACTCAGTTCCGCGCCGCCCGAGGCACGCCAGTTAGCCGGGCGCCTCCCCTCTGTACGGATACCTTCTGTTCTGCCTCTGTTTACTTTCCAAGTAAAGGACCTACAGTTATTCCTCGTGTCTGTGCCCTTCCCCCACACCTGCAAGGATCCAGACGATGAGACAAGAACACACAGGGAGAGAAAGGAGAAGGAGGGGAGGGAGAGGAAGGAGAAGGAGGGGAGGGAGAGGAAGGAAAAGGAGGGGAGGGAGAGGAAGGAGAAGGAGGGGAGCGAGAGGAAGTAAAATGAGGGGAGGAAGAGGAAGGAGAAGGAGGGGAGGGAGAGGAAGGAGAAGGAGGGGAAAGAGAGGAAGGAGAAGGAGGGGAGGGAGAGGAAGGAGGAGGGTAAAGAGAGGAAGGAGAAGGAGGGGAGGGAGAGGAAGGAGGAGGCTCATGGGAGGAAGGAGAAGAAGGAGCGGGAGAGGAAGGAGAAGGAGGGGAGTGAGAGGAAGGAGAAGGAGGGGAGGGAGAGGAAGAAGAAGGAGGGGAGGGAGAGGAAGGAGAAGGAGGGGAGGGAGAGGAAGGAGAAGGAAGGGAATGAGAGGAAGGAGAAGGAGGGGAGGGAGAGGAAGGAGATGGAGGGGAGGGAGAGGAAGGAGAAGGAGGGGAGGGAGAGGAATGAGAAGGAGGGGAGGGAGAGAAAGGAGAAGGAGGGGAGGGAGAGGAAGGAAAAGGAGGGGAGGGAGAGGAAGAAGGAGGGGAGGGAGAGGAAGGAGAAGGAGGTTAGGGAGAGGAAGGAGAAAGAGGGGAGTGAGAGGAAGGAGAAAGAGGGGAGGGAGAGGAAGGAGAAGGAATGGAGGGAGAGGAAGGAGAAGAAGGGGAGAGAGAGGAAGGAGAAGGAGGGGAGGAAGAGGAAGGAAAATGATGGGAGGGAAAGGAAGGAGAAGGAGGGGAGGGAGAGGAAGGAGAAGGAGGGGAGGGAGAGGAAGGAGAAGGAGTTGAGGGAGAGGAAGGAGAAAGAGGGGAGTGAGAGGAAGGAGAAAGAGGGGAGGGAGAGGAAGGAGAAAGAGGGGAGGGAGAGGAAGGAGAAGGAGGGGAGGGAGAGGAAGGAGAATGAGGGGAGGGAGAGGAAGGAGAACCACCGGAGGGTGAGCAAGGAGAAAGAGGGGAGGAGAGGAAGGAGAAAGAGGAGGGAGGGAAGGAGAAGGAGAGGAGGAAGAAAGGAGAAGGAGGGAGAGGAAGGAGAAAGAGGAGGGGAGAGGAAGGAAAATGATGGGAGGGAGAGGAAGGAGAAGGAGGGGAGGGAGAGGAAGGAGAAGGAGGGGAGGGAGAAAAAGGAGAAGTAGCGGAGGGAGAGGAAGGGGAAAGAGGGGAGGGAGAGAAAGGAGAAGAAAGGGAGGGAGAAGAAAGAGAATGAGGGGAGGGAGAGGAAGGAGAAGGAGGGGAGGGAGAGGAAGGAGAAGGAGCGGAGGGAGAGGAAGGAGAAGGAGGGGAGGGAGAGGAGAAGGAGGGAGGAGAGGAAGGAGAAGGAGGGGAGGGAGAGGAAGAAAGAGGGGAGGGAGAGGAGGAGAAAGAGGGGAGGGAGAGGAACGAGAAGGAGGGGAAGTCGAGGAAGGAGAAGGAGGGGAGAGAGGAAGGAGATAGAGGTTAGGGAGAGGAAGGAGAAAGAGGGGAGGGAGAGGAGAAAGAGGGGAGGGAGACGAAGGAGAAGGAGGGGGGGGATAGGAACGAGAAGGAGGGGAGGGAGAGGAAGGAGAAAGAGGGGAGGAAGAGGAAGGGGAAGGAGGGGAGTGAGAGGAAGAAGAAGAGAAGGGAGAGGAAGGAGAAGGAGGGGAGGGAGAGGAAGGAGAAGGAGTGGAGGGAGAGGAAGGAGAAAGAGGGGAGGGAGAGGAAGGAGAAGGAGGGGAGGGAGAGGATGGAGAATGAGAGGAGGGAGATTAAGGAGAAGGAGGGGAGGGAGAGGAAGGAGAAAGAGGGTAGGGAGAGGAAGGAGAAGGAGGGGAGTGAGAGGAAGAAGGAGGGGAGGAAGAGGAAGGAGAAGGAGTTGAGGGAGAGGAAGGAGAAAGAGGGGAGTGAGAGGAAGGAGAAAGAGGGGAGGGAGAGGAAGGAGAAGGAGGGTAGGGATAGGAAGGAAAAGGAGGGGAAGGAGAGGAAGGAGAATGAGAGGAGGGAGAGGAAGGAGAAGGAGGTTAGGGAGAGGAAAGAAAAGGAGGGGAGAGAGACTAAGGAGAAGGAGGGAAGGGAGAGAAAAGAGAAGGAGGGGAGGGAGAGGAAGGAGAAGGAGGGGAGGGAGAGGAAAGAGAAGGAGGTGAGGGAGAGGAAGGAAAATGAGGGGAGGGAGAGGAAAGAGAAGGAGGGGAGGGAGAGGAAGGAAAACGAGGGATGGAAGAGGAAGGAGTAGGAGGGGAGGGAGAGGAATGAGAAGGAGGGGAGGGAGATTAAGGAGAAGAAGGTGAGGGAGAGGAAGGAGGAGGGAAGGGAGAGGAAGGAGAAGGACGGGAGGAAGAGGAAGGAGAAGGAGGGGAGGAAGAGGAAGGAGGAGCGGAGGGAGGGAGAAGGAGGGGAGGGAGAGGAAGGAGAAGGAGGGGAGGGAGAGGAAGGAGAAGGAGTTTAGGGGAGGAAGGAAAAGGAGGGAGGGAGAGAAGGAGTAGGAGGGGAGGGAGAGGAAGGAGAAAGAAGGAGGAGAGGAGGAGAAGGAGGGGAGGGAGAGGAAGTAGAAGGAGGGAGGGAGAGGAAAGAGAAGGAGAGAGGGAGAAGGAAGGAGGGAGAGGGAGGAAGGAAAGAAGGAGAGGGGAGAGGAAGAGAAGGAGGGGTGGGAGAGGAAGGAGAAGGAGGGGAGGGAGAGAAAGGAGAAGGAGGGGAGGGAGAGGAAGGAGAAAGAGGTGAGGGAGAGTAAGGAGAAAGAGGGGAGGGAGAGGAAGGCAAAAGAGGGGAGGGAGAGGAAGGAGAAGGAGGGGAGGGAGAGGAAGGAGAAAGAGAGGAGGGAGAGGAAGGAGAAAGAGGGGAGGGAGAGGAAGGAGAAGGAGGGGAGGGAGAGGAAGAAGAAGGATGGGAGGAAGAGGAAGGAGAATGAGGAGAGTGAGAGGAAGGAGAAAGAGGGGAGGGAGAGAAAGGAGAAGGAGGGGAGAGGAAGGAGAAGGAGGGGAGGGAGAGGAAGGAGAAGGGGTGGGTGAAAGGAAGGAGAATGAGGGGAGGGAGAGGAAGGAGAATGCGAGGAGTGAGAAGAAGGAGAAAGAGGGAAGGGAGTGGAAGGAGAAGTAGAGGAGGGAGAGGATGGAGAAAGAGGGGAGGGAGAGGAAGGAGAAAGAGGAGAGGGAGAGGAAGGAGAAGGAGGGGAGGGAGAGGAAGGAGAAGGAGGGGAGGGAGAGGGAGAAGAAAGAGGGGAGAGAGAGGAAGGAGAAAGAAGGGAGGGAGAGAAAGGAGAAAGAGGGGAGGGAGAGGAAGGAGAAGGAGGGGAGGAAGAGGAAGGAGAAAGAGGGGAATGAGAGGAAGGAGAAGGAGGGGAGGGAGAGGAAGGAGAAGGAGGGGAGGGAGAGGAAGGAGAAAGAGGGGAGGAAGAGGAAGGAGAAGGAGGGGAGGGAGAGAAAGGAGAAGGAGGGGAGGGAGAAAAAGGAGAAGAGGGAGGGAGAGGAAGGAAAGAGGGGAGGGAGAGAAGGAGAAGGAGGAGGGAGAAGAAAGAGAAAGAGGGGAGGGAGAGGAAGGAGGAGGTGAGGGAGAGGAAGGAGAAGGAGGGGAGGGAGAGGAAGGAGAAGGAGGGGAGGAGAGGAAGGAGAAAGAGGGGAGGGAGAGGAAGGAGAAGGAAGAGGGAAAGGAAGGAGAAGAGGGGAGGGAGAGGAAGGAGAAGGAGGGGAGGGAGAGGAAGGAGAAGGAGGGTAGTGAGAGGAAGGATAAAGAGGGGAGGGAGAGGAAGGAGAAGGAGGGGAGGGAGAGGAAGGAGAAAGAGGAGAAGAGGAGAGAAGAGGGGAGGGAGAGGAAGGAGAAAAGGAGGAGAGAGGAAAGGAGAAGGAGGGGAGGGAGAGGAAGGAGAAGGAGAGGAGGGAGAGGAAGGAGAAGGAGGGGAAGGAGAGGAAGGAGAAAGAGGGGAGGGAGAGGAAGGAGAAGGAGGGGAGGGAGAGGAAGGAGAAGGAGGGGAGGGAGAGGAAGGAGAAAGAGGGGAGGAAGAGGAAGGAGAAGGAGGGGAGGGAGAGGAAGGAGAATAAGGGGAGGGAGAGGAAGGAGAAGGAGGGGAGGGAGAGGAAGGAGAAGGAGGGGAGTGAGAGGAAGGAGAAAGAGGAGAGGGAGAGGAAGGAGAAGGAGTTGAGGGAGAGGAAGGAGAAGGGGAGGGAGAGAAAGGAGAAGGAGGGGAGGGAGAGGAAGGAGAAGGAGGGGAGGGAGAGGAAGGAGAAAGAATGGAGGGAGAGGAAGGAGAAAGAGGGGAGGGAGAGGAAGGAAAAGGAGGGGAGGGAGAGGAAGGAGAATGAGGGGAGGGAGAGGAAGGAGAAGGAGGGGAGGGAGAGGAAGGAGAAGGAGGGGGGGAAGAGGAAGGAGAAAGAATGGAGGTAGAGGAAGGAGAAAGAAGAGGGGAAGGAGAAGGAGGGATGGGAGAGGAAGGAGACGGAGGGGAGGGAGAGGAAGGAGAAAGAGGGGAGGGAGAGGAAGGAGGAGGGGAGGGAGAGGAAGGAGAAAGAGGGGAGGGAGAGGAAGGAGAAGGAGGGGAGGGAGAGGAAGGAGAAGGAGGGGAGGGAGAGAAAGGAGAAGTAGGGGAGGGAGAGGAAGGTAAAAGAGGGGAGGGAGAGAAAGGAGAAGGAGGGGAGGGAGAGGAAGGAGAATGAGGGGAGGGAGAGGAAGGAGAAGGACGGGAGGGAGAGGAAGGAGAAGGAGGGGAAGGAGAGGAAGGAGAAGGAGGGGAGATAAAGGAGATAGAGGGAGGGAGAGGAAGGAGAAGGAGAAGAGGGAGAGGAAGGAGAAGGAGGGGTGGGAGACGAAGGAGAAGGAGGGGAGGGAGAGGAAGGAGAAGGAGGGGAGGGAGAGGAAGGAGAAGGGGGGAAGGGAGAGGAAGGAGAAGGTGGGGAGGGAGAGGAAGGAGAAAGAGGGGAGGGAGAGGAGGGAGAAGGAGGGGAGGGAGAGGAAGGAGAAAGAGGGGAGGGAGAGGAAAGAGAAGGAGGGGAAGGAGAGGAAGGAGAAAGAGGAAAGGGAGAGGAAGGAGAAAGAGGGGAGGGAGAGGGAGGAGAAAGAGGGGAGGGAGAGGAAGGAGAAGGAGGGGAGGGAGAGGAAGGAGAAGGAGGGGAGGGAGAGGAAGGAGAAAGAGGGGAGGAAGAGGAAGGAGAAGGAGGGGAGTGAGAGGAAGGAGAATGAGGGGAGGGAGAGGAAGGAGAAGGAGGGGAGGGAGAGGAAGGAGAAGGAGGGGAGGGAGAGGAAGGAGAAGGAGGGGAAGGAGAGGAAGGAGAAAGAGGGGATGGAGACTAAGGAGAAAGAGGGTAGGGAGAGGGAGGAGAAAGAGGGGAGGGAGAGGAAGGAGAAGGAGGGGAGGGAGAGGAAGGAGAAGGAGAGGAGTGAGAGGAGGTAGAAGGAGGGGAGGGAGAGGAAGGAGAAGGAGGGAGTGGAATGAGAAAGAGGGGAGTGAGAGGAAGGAGAAGGAGGGGAGAGGAAGGAGAAAGAAGGGGGGGAGAGGAAGGAGAAGGAGGGGAGGGAGAGGAAGGAGAAGGAGGGGAGGGAGAGGAAGGAGAAAGAGGGGAGGAGGAGGAAGGGGAAGGAGGGGAGGGAGAGGAAGGAGAATGAGGGGAGGGAGAGGAAGGAGAAGGAGGGGAGGGAGAGAAAGGAGAAGGAGGGGAGGGAGAGGAAGGAGAAGGAGAAGAGTGAGAGGAAGGAGAAGGAGGGGAGGGAGAGGAAGGAGAAGGAGGGGAGGGAGAGGAAGGAGAATGAGGGGAGGGAGAGGAAGGAGAAGGAGCGGGGGGAGAGGAAGGAGAAAGAGGGGAGGGAGTCGAAGAAGGAGAGGAGGGAGAGGAAGGAGAAAGAGGGGAGGGAGAGGAAGGAGAAAGAGAGGAGTGAGAGGAAGGAGAAGGAGGGGAGGGAGAGGAAGGAGAAAGAGGGTAAGGAGAAGAAGGAGAAGGATGGATGGGAGAGGAAGGAGAAAGAGGGGAAGGAGAGGAAGGAGAAGGAGGGGAGGGAGAGGAAGGAGAAGGAGGGGAGGGAGAGGAAGGAGAAGGAGGGGAGGGAGAGGAAGGAGAAGGAGGGGAGGGAGAGGAAGGAGAAAGAGGGGAAGAGAGGAAGGAGAAAGAGGGGAGGGGAGAGGAAGGATAAGGAGGGATGAGAGAGGAAGGAGAAGGAGGGGAGGGAGAGGAAGGAGAAGGAGGCGAGGGAGAGGAAGGAGTAGGAGGGGAGAGGGAAGGAGAGAGGAGGAGAGAAAGGAGAAGGAGGGAGGGAGGAAGGAGAAGGAGGAGGAGAGAAGGAGAAGGAGGGGAGGGAGAGAAGGAGAAGGAGGGAGGGAGAGGAAGGAGAAGGAGGGGAGGGGAGAGGAAGGAGAAGGAGGGGGAGAAGAAGGAGAAGGAGGGGAGGGAGAGGAAGGAGAAGGAGGGGAGGGAGAGGAAGGAGAAGGTGGGGAGATAGAGGAAGGAGAAGGAGAAGAGTGAGAGGAAGGAGAAGGAGGGGAGGGAGAGGAAGGAGAAGAAGAGGAGGGAGAGGAAGGAGAAAGAGGAGAGGGAGAGGAAGGAGAAGGAGGGGAGGGAGAGGAAGGAGAAGGAGGAGAGGGAGAGGAAGGAGAATGAGGGGAGGGAGAGGAAGAAGAAGGAGGGGAGGGAGAGGAAGGAGAAAGAGGGGAGGGAGAGGAAGGAGAAGGAGTTAAGGGAGACTAAGGAGAAGGAGGGGAGGGAGAGGAAGGAGAAGGAGCGGGAGGAGAGGAAGGAGAAAGAGGGGAGGGAGAGGAATGAAAAGGAGGGGAGAGAGAGGAAGGAGGAGGGGAGGGGGAGGAAGGAGAAGGAGAGGAGGGAGAGAAAGGAGAAGGAGGAGAGGCAGAGGAAGGAGAAGGAGGAGGGAGAGGGATGAGAAGGAGGGGAGGGAGAGAAAGGAGAAGGAGGGGAGGGAGAGGAAGGAGAAGGAGGGGAGGGAGAGGAAGGAGAAGGAGGGGAGGGAGAGGAAGGAGAAGGAGGGGAGGGAGAGGAAGGAGAAGGAGAGGAGGGAGAGGAAAGTGAAGGAGGGGAGAGGGAGGAAGGAAAAGGAGAGGTGGAAGAGGAAAGAGAAGGAGGGGAGAGAGAGGAAATAGAAAGAGGGAAGTGAGAGGAAGGAGAAAGAGGAGTGGGAGAGGAAGGAGAAAGAGGGGAGGGAGAGGAAGGAGAAGGAGGGGAGGGAGAGGAAGGAGAAAGAGGGGAGGGAGAGGAAGGAGAAGGAGAGGAGAGAGAGGAAGGAGAAGGAGGGGAGGGAGAGGAAGGAGAATGTGGGGAGGAGTAACAGGAAGGAGAAGGAGGGGAGGAGAGAAGGAGAGAGGGAGGAAGGAGAAGGAGGGGAGGGAGAGGAAGGAGAAGGAAGGGAAGGAGAGGAAGGAGAAGGAGGGGAGGGAGAGGAAGGAGAAGGAGGGGAGGGAGAGGAAGGAGAAAGAAGGGAGGAAGAGGAAGGATAAGGAGGGGAGGGAGAGGAAGGAGAAGGAGGGGAGGGAGAGGAAGGAGAAAGAGGGGAGGGAGAGGAAGGAGAAGGAGGGGAGGGAGAGAAAGGAGAATGAGGGGAGGGAGAGGAAGGAGAAAGAGGGGAGGAAGGAGTAGGAGGGTAGGTAGAGGAAGGAGAAGGAGGGGAGGGAGAGGAAGGAGAATGAGGGGAGGGAGAGGAAGGAGAAGGAGTGGAGGGAGAGGAAGGAGAAGGAGAGGAGGAAGGAGAAAGAGGGAGGGGAGGAAGGGGAGAGGAGGGAGAGGAAGGAAAGAGGGGAGGAGAGGAAGGAGAAGGAGGGGAGGAGGAAGGAGAAGGAGGGAGGGAGAGGTGGAGAAAGAGGGGAGGGAGAAGAAGGAGAAGGAGGGGAGGGAGAGGAAGGAGAAGGAGGGGAGGGAGAGGAAGGAGAAGGAGGGGAGGTAGAGGAAGGAGTAGGGGAGGGGAGAGGAAGGTGAAGGAGAAGAGGGAGAGAAGGAGAAGGAGGGGAGGAGGAAGGAGAAGGAGGAGGGAGGGAAGGAAGAGGGGGAGGGAGAGAAGGAGGAGAGAGAGGAAGGAGAAGGAGGGGAGGGAGAGGAAGGAGAAGGAGGGGAGGGAGAGGAAGGAGAAGGTGGAAAGGGAGAGGAAGGAGAAGGAGGGGAGGGAGAGGAAAGAGGAGGGGAGGGAGAGGAAGGAGAAGGAGGGGAGGTAGAGGAAGGAGAAGGAGGGGAGGGAGAGGAAGGAGAAGGAGGGAGGGAGAGGAAGGAGAAGGAGGGGAGGGAGAGGAAGGAGAAGGAGGGGAGGGAGAGGAAGGAGAAGGAGGAGGGAGAGGAAGGAGAAGGAGGGGAGGGAGAGGAAGGAGAAGGACCGGAGGGAGAGGAAGGAGAAGGAGGGGAGGGAGAGGAAGGAGAAGGAGGGGAGGGAGAAGGAGAAGGAGGGGAGGACGAGGAAGGAGAAGGAGGGGAGGGAGAGGAAGGAGAAAGAGGGGAGGGAGAGGAAGGAGAAGGAGGGAGAGGAAGGAGAAAGAGGGGAGGGAGAGGAAGGAGAAGGAGAGAGTAGTGAGAGGAAGGAGAAGGAGGGGAGGGAGAGGAAGGAGAAGGAGGGGAGGGAGAGGAAGGAGAAGGAGGGGAGGGAGAGGAAGGAGAAGGAGAGGAGGGAGAGGAAGGAGAAGGAGGGAGAGGAAGGAGAAAGAAGGGAGGGAGAGGAAGGAGAAGGAGGGGAGGGAGAGGAAGGAGAAGGAGGGGAGGGAGAGGAAGGAGAAAGAGGGGAGGGAGAGGAAGGAGAAGGAGGGGAGGGAGAGGAAGGAGAAGGAGGGGAGGGAGAGGAAGGAGAAGGAGGGGAGGGAGAGGAAGGAGAAGGAGGGGAGGGAGAGGAAGGAGAATGAGGGGAGGGAGAGGAAGGAGAATGAGGGGAGGGAGAGGAAGGAGAAGGAGGGGAGGGAGAGGAAGGAGAAGGAGAGGAGTGAGAGGAAGGAGAAAGAGGGGAGGGAGAGGAAGAAGGAGAGGAGGGAGAGGAAGGAGAAAGAGGGGAGGGAGAGGAAGGAGAAGGAGGGGAGGGAGAGGAAGAAAGAGGGGAGGAGGAAGAAGGAGAAGGAGGGGAGGGAGAGGAAGGAGAAGAGGGAGGGAGAGGAGAAGGAGGGTAGGTAGAGGAAGGAGAAGGAGGGGAGGGAGAGGAAGGAGAAGGAGGGGAGGGAGAGGAAGGAGAAGGAGCGGAGGGAGAGGAAGGAGAAAGAGGGGAGGGAGAGGAAGGAGAATGAGGGGAGGGAGAGAAAGGAGAAGGAGGGGAGGGAGAGGAAGGAGAAGGAGGGGAGCGAGAGGAAGGAGAAGGAGGGGAGAGAGAGGAAGGAACTGGAGGGGAGTGAGAGGAAGGAGGAGGGGAGGGAGAGGAAGGAGAAGGAGAGGAGGGAGAGGAAGGAGAAGGAGGGGAGTTAGAGGAAGGAGAAGGAAATGAGGGAGAGGAAGGAGAAAGAGGGGAGGAGAAAGGAGAAGGAGGAGAGGGAGGAAGGAGAAGGAGGGGAGGGAGGAAGGAGAAGGAGGGAGGGAGAGGAAGGAGAAGGAGGGAGGAGAGGAAGAGAAGGAGGGGAGGGAGAGGAAGGAGAAGGAGGGGAGGAAGAGGAAGAGGAGGAGGAGGGAGAGGAAGGAGAAGGATGGGAGGAAGAGGAAGGAGAAGGACAGGAGGGAGAGGAAGGAGAAGGAGGGGAGGGAGAGGAAGGAGAAGGAGGGGAGGGAGAGGAAGGAGAAGGAGGGGAGGTAGAGGAAGGAGAAATAGGGGAGGGGAGGGAAGGAGAAGGAGGGGAGGAGAGGAAGGAGAGGAGGGAGAGGAAGGAGAAGGAGGGGAGGGAGAGGAAGGAGAAGGAGGGGAGGGAGAGGAAGGAGAAGGAGGGGAGTGAGAGGAAGGAGAAGGAGGGGAGGGAGAGGAAGGAGAAGGAGGGAAGGGAGAGGAAGGAGAAGGAGAGGAGGGAGAGGAAGGAGAAGGAGGGGAGTGAGAGGAAGGAGAAGGAGGGGAGGGAGAGGAAGGAGAAGGAGGGGAGGGAGAGGAAGGAGAAGGAGGGGAGAGGAAGGAGAAGGAGGGAGGAGAGGAAGGAGAAGAGGGAGGGAGAGGAAGGAGAAGGAGGAGGGAGAGAAGGAGAAGGAGGGGAGGGAGAGGAAGGAGAAGGAGGAGGGAGAGGAAGGAGAAGGGAGGGAGAGGAAGGAGAAGGAGGGGAGGGAGAGGAAGGAGAAGGAGGAAGGGAGAGAAGGAGAAGGAGGAGGAGGAAGGAGAAGGAGGGGAGGGAGGAAGGAGAAGGAGGGAGGAGAGGAAGGAGAAGGAGGGGAGGAGAGGAAGGAGAAGAGGGGGGAGAGGGAGGAGAAGGAGGGGGGAGAGAAGGAAAATAGGGGAGGGAGAGGAAGGAGAAGGAGGGGAGGGAGAGAAATGAGGAGGGGAGAGAGGAAGGAGAAGGAGGGGAGGGAGAGGAAAGAGAAGAAAAGGAGGGAGAGGAAGGAGAAGGAGGGAGAGGAAGGAGGAGGGAGGGGCGGGGATGGAGAAGGAGGGGAGGGAGAGGAAGGAGAAGGAGGGAGAGGAAGGAGAAGGAGAGGAGGAGAGAAGGAGAAGGAGGGGAGGAGAGGAAGGAGAAGGAGAGGGAGAGGGAAGGAAAAGGAGGGGAGGGAGAGGAAGGAGAAGGAGGGGAGGAGAAGAAGGAGAAGGAGGGGAGGAGAGGAAGGAGAAAGAGGGGAGGAGAGGAAGGAGAAGGAGGGGAGGGAGAGGGAGGAGAAGGAGAGGAGGAGAGGAAGAGAAGGAGGGGAGGGGAGAGGAAGGAAAAGGAGGGAGGTAGAGGAAAGAGAAGGAGGGGAGGGAGAGGAAGGAGAAGGAGGGGAGGGAGAGGAAGGAGAAGGAGAGGAGTGAGAGGAAGGCGAAGGAGGGGAGGTAGAAGAAGGAGAAGGGTGGGAGGGAGAGGAAGGAGAAGGAGAGGAGGGAGAGGAAGGAGAAGGAGGGGAGGGAGAGGAAGGAGAAGGAGGGGAGGGAGAGGAAGGAGAAGGAGGGGAGGGAGAGGAAGGAGAAGGAGGGGAGGGAGAGGAAGGAGAAGGAGGGGAGGGAGAGAAGGTGGGGAGGGAGAGGAAGGAGAAGGAGGGAAGGGAGAGGAAGGAGAAGGAGGGGAGGGAGAGGAAGGAGAAAGAGGGGAGGGAGAGGAAGGAGAAAGAGGGAAGGGAGAGGAAGGAGAAGTAGGGAAGGGAGAGGAAGGAGGAGGGAGGGAGAGGAAGGAGAAGGAGGGAGGGAGAGGAAGGAGAAGGAGGGGAGAGAGAGAGAAGGGAGGGAGAGAGGAAGGAGAAGGAGAGGAGTGAGAGGAAGGAGAAAGAGGGGAGGGAGAGGAAGGAGAAGGAGGGGAGGGAGAGGAAGGATAAAGAAAGGAGGGAGAGGAAGGAGAATGAGGGGAGGGAGAGGAAGGATAAAGAAAGGAGGGAGAGGAAGTATATCTAGAGGAGTGAGGGGAAGGAGGAGTGGAGGAAAGGAAGACACAAAAATCATCACCTCAACCACTATACAATAAACACCACCACCACCACCCCTTCTCGCAAAACACACGTACTACAACATACGACATGGTAATATCCAGTAACAAAGCCACACATAACGCAATAATAAACCCTCGGCCACCTACCACTTCAGACCATCTTTACATAATCATTACGTTAACAAACAAAGCCATCACTAACTCAATCCCTCCAACATTTGGTATGAGAAAGGCAAATTGGGAAAAACTAAAAGAGGAAGTGGAATAAGAAAAAGAAACGAAAGAAATAGAAGATCATATTATCAAGGAAACAATAGGTAACAAAATGGAACAATGGCATAAGGTAATAGAAAAAGTAATGGCCAACAATATACCAATGAAAAGAAAAATCATATCGCAGAGACAAATATCAAGTCCAAGTTTAAGACACCTCCAACACCAGTTCCAACAATTGCATCTACAAGAAGAAGTACAAGGTTGGAATATAGTACAATATAATCGATACAAAACACTAACAACAGAAACACAGAAAGAAAGCGAAAACATCAGAGACAAAAACTACACCCAGTCACTAACAAAACTAACAAAAAGTTATCACGATCCTCAAAATTTTTGGAAACAGTTCAATAAACTTGAGGCAAACAAAACACCAGTAAAACAACATCTCATCAAAAACAACCGTAAACTAACAGAAGACGAAGAGAAAGAAGAAACGTTCCGGGAAATCTGGGAAAACATATTTAAAATTACTTCCGAGGAAAACGCTCAATATGACACAGAACAACAAAGAGAAGTCGAAGAATACCTTCAAATAGATGAAGCAACACGCAGCACACATAATATATCAAATATAGGCAGACCCCAAGGCACACAGCACACAGACACGCTTATCTCACAAACAGAAATACAAAGCCCAGTAAAATACCTC